>NW_027132742.1:0-47390 GCF_026122565.2 Emydura macquarii macquarii | reverse complement strand
GACGCCCTCAGCCGGGACCTCTCCCCAGGGCAGGGTTATTTCAGATGTGTCTGTTGCCGGGAGCAGAAAGGAAGGGAGGGGAGGGGAGGTATTTGTGGGGTTAGTTTCTATTCTAGTTTCCTTACTTTTCTCGCCTCTTTGAGAAATATTTGCAGCTGGGTTAAGGCGACAGCAGGGCTGTGGGACGGGGACCCCAGCTGTGTCTGTGCCAATATGTCAATTTCCTGCTCATCCGCTTCTGCCTGCCGAAGAATGGCTGCTTCCCAGGTGTTCATGGTGTGATTATGCTGACACCTGGCTGAGGCCTTCGTTTGCCTGTTTCTGAGGAACTGGCTGTGCCGGCTTCTCTGAACTGAGTGATGCCGTTCCAGAGAATCTTACAACTTTACATGTCACGTTACCACACGGATTGGGCCAGGAGACCCACTTGGTATGAAACGTGTCATCGTCTTGTGAAAGGGTGAACATGAGAGAAAAGACAGTCACACCTTCACTGCCCTGCCCCCGGCACCCACCCCTCCCCTCGCCCCTTCCTTCTCCGTGCCCCTCTCACCTCCCCCTACCACCACACACGACTTCCTCCACCCCTCTTTTCCCCATCTCCCTCTCCACCTGGTGGCCACCCTCCTGTCTCCCCTTTCTTCCTTTTGCCTGCCCCTTCCTTCCCCCTTTTGCCCCCAACAGGTGTACCCCCTCCAGCACCAACCCCTTCTCTTGCTCCCTTCTGCCCCCTGATGTCTGCCCCTCCGCCTGCCCCTTTGTTGCCTGCCCATCTGCTCCTCCCCTCTGCCCCTGCAGTTGCAGGGCCCTTCCCTTGTCCCCCGCTGCCTCTGTCACCCCTCCCCTGTCTATCCCCCTTCCACCCACTGATGAACCCCCTCGATCACCTCATGTCAGAAGCCCCTCCCCTCCCCCCGCTGGTGCCTGCTCCTCCCTCGCACCCCTCCCCCCTGCCACTTTCCCCTTCCTTATCCCCCACCAGGCCCTGTCCCTCCACTCTCCACCACCCAATCCCCTGGTGCCAGCCCCTCCCTTCACTCCTCTGAGCCCCTGGTTCCCCTCTCTACCCTCACCCCCATCTGCCTCCTGGTGACTGCCTCTTCCCTTGCCCCCCATTAACCCCTTGCTGTCCGTGTCTCCCCTTGCCCCCTTTATCTTCACGGTCCCATCCCTGCCCTCACGCACCCTCTTCCCACCCTGGCACCTACTCCTCCACTCACCCCCCGTGCCCCTGGCACCCACCCCTGCTATCCTCACCTTCTCTCCATTAACAACTGCCCCTTTCCTTGCTCCCCTGCTGCCCCCTGGGGTCTGCCGTTACCCTCTGGCCCCCAGTGCCTGCCCCTCTTCTCACCCCCCTTGTCCCCTTGTCACCTGTGCCTTCCCACATGACCCCTTTGCCCACCTGGTGTGCGCTTCTCCCATTGAGATCCCTCTGCCCTACCTGCCTGCCCCTTCTCTCACCCCCTCTAGTGTCCTGGAGCCAGCCCCACCTTTCACTGCCCCTCTGCCCCCTGGAGCCCACCCCCTCCTCCTTCGCCTGCCCCTTGGAGCCCCCTATTCCCTCCCAACTCTCTGCCCCTGGTGCCTACCACACTCCCCCTCTCCTTCTTGATGTCTCCCCCTTCTCTCACTCCCCTGGTGCCCCCTTGGGTCTGCCCCTTCCCTCCCCCATCTCCCTGTTAGTGCCCACCACACCCCTCACCCCCCATGCCCCTGTGCTGCCTGCCCCACCCCTCACCCCTTTGTCCCCTTCTCACATGCACCTTCCCCTCCCCCATCCTTGGTCCAACTGGTGCCCCCCACTCCCCTGGTGACCCCTCTGCCACTGGGAGCTGCCCCGTCCCCCGCTCCCTCTAGTCCTCTGGGGCCAGCCCCCCTTTCATTCCACCTATGCCTCCCTGGGGTGCCTCTTCCCCCTTAGTCCCCCTGACAACCACCCCACCCCTCCCATCACCCCACTCTGCCCCCTGGCACCTGCCCCCCCCTCGCTCTGCCCTCCGGTGATCACCCCTGCCCTAGACACCCCCACTGCCCCTGGCTCCTGCCTCACTCTGTGCACCTGGTGCCTGCCCGTTCCCTCCACCCCTCCTCCTGGCGCCTGCCCCACTCCTCCTCCCCCACCCCTGGCACCTGACCCTCCTCTTCACTCTCCTCTTCTCCCTAGAGCCCCCTCTCCTAATTCTCCTGCCCCTTGGAGCCCCCCATTGCCTCACCCCCCTTTGAGCACTGGTGCCCCCCCTTCCCTTGCTTCCCTGTGCCCCCTGGGACCTGCCCCTCCCTTCACCACCCTCTGTCCTCCTGGTGCCTGCTCCTTCTCTTTCCCCCACTGTCTTTGTGCCTGCCCCTCCCCTCTGCCCCTCCTCTGTCTCTGCCAACATCAGCCTGTCCCCTCCCCCATCCCTGGGCTGCCCTCCCCTGCCCCCTGCTGACACCTTCCCACCACACTCCTGCCCCACTCCTGCTCTCCTCCTCAAGTTCCCTCCCATGGGCAGACGGGCCCTGGCTCCCCTTAACAGGCAACAACCTCCTCCGAGAGATTAATGGGGACGCAGGTTAATTTCACTTTGATCCCCGTGACCAGGCCCTGCCCCGGCCCTGACTCTGTGACTCTCTCCCCAGTGGACGTGACTCTGGATCCAGACACAGCAAATCCCGAACTCGTCCTGTCTGAGGATTGGAAACGTGTGAGACACGGATACACACGCCAGGATCTGCCCCACAATCCTGAGAGATTTTTTACTTATCCCATTGTGCTGGGCGCTGAGGGGTTCCTGGGCGGGAGGCGTTTCTGGGAGGTGGAGGTGGGAGACAAGACTAAGTGGGACCTGGGGGTTTGTAGGGAATCTGTGAACAGGAAGGGGGAGTTCATATACAAAGAGTAGTGGAGACTCATACTGAGAGAGGGGAAATACAATGTCTGCACCTCCCCCCCCCAACCCCTGTCGCTGTGAGCATCAGGCCCAGCCGGGTGGGGATTTTCCTGGACTATGAGGCAGGCGAGGTCTCATTTTACAATGTGACTGACAGGTCCCACCTCTTCACTTTCACTGACACCTTCTCCGGGACGCTTCGCCCTTATTTCTGTCCTGGTGTCAATGCTGGGAGTGAACGCCGCTCCCCTGATCATCTGCCCGGTCCCAGCCCAATCTGGAGGAAATCCCTGTCCCTGACAGTGACACCCACGGCAGAGACTGTCCCCTCCCAGCGCTGAGCAGCCCCCAGGGGAGGGTCTAAAGGGCATCACCTGCCCCCCATCACCCGCCCCTCAGTTCCCAGCACTATACCTGTCACATGGGGGAGGAGAGAGGGGCAGAGAAGGGGGTGGGAGGAACTGGCTGCTGGGCTGGGGGGCAGGTAGGGGGTGTGAATTGGGTGGGTGCAGTGTTACGGGTGGATGCTGAAGGTGGGGTGGGGAGGGGGCTGCAGCAGGAGGCCAGGGAAGAGCCCAGCTGACATGAGGAAGACTCTGTGGGGATATAAGGAGGGGAAGGCCCACAAGGAGGAAGAGCCCCTGGCAGAAATGACAGAAGTGTGGGGGAACCCAGTGAGTACAACGGGGCCAGTGAGCGAGGGGAAGGTCCCGGCATTTCCTGCGCTGGGGGAGTCTCTGCCAATGGCGGGTGTGAAACGGTCACAGGGGGCAACACGGGGGCAGGGGTGGGAGCGCCGGTTCCCTGCCATACAGGCCGCTTTGCGCTGCAGCCTCAGCTTGTCGGGGGAGCTGGTCCCAGCACAATGGGAGAGTGGGGAGAGCTGGGGGAGGGGGCTGTGTGAGCGAGGGGCCAGGCTGGATGAATGGGAGCCACTTACAGGAAGGAATCCAGGCATCAGTTCAAAGGGTGATATTTTTGTGGTCATTGTAGGAGAATAAAGAGTTAAAAACTGGACATATGGTCAGGCCTAAATTACAGGGATTGGGGTTAAGGCACAGGCAAACCTTATTTCTGTTACTTGGCGTGAATTTGTTCTCTCTTCTTCTCCTCCCTTCCTAGCCATCTGCGCAAGGAATGAGGCTAACAAATAACTATTCCCCCTCCTGCTCAAGGCCTTTGGTGGGAACAGAGCATTATCTTCTTTCCCTCCCTTGCATGTTGTATATTTTAAAGAATGTTAGTAGGTTTCAAGGTGCTGTGCCTGCGCTCTGTGCAATAATCCTGTAAACAACAAACAGGAGCAGATATAATTGTACTCATTATGTAGTTGTTAATATTCATTTTATAGGTGTCAGTGTAACCCAATAAGGGTCTATGGGGAGTGGCTGAGAATGTGTACATTTACATACTGTTATGGATAAAAGGATTGCAAAGTAACCCCCTCGTTGCCCACTCACGGCTTCGAAGTGGAACGAGCAGGCAATAAAGGTTCCGTCTCCCTAATCGGCCCCCGGGATAACCTGTTTGGTTATTTCTAACAGTCATGTGAGATATAGAGCTCATAGAAAATAAAGTTGTTCCAGCAAATGTATCCTAATTACTGGAAGGGATAGCCGAGCAGAGTGCGAGGGGCGGCACATCACAGGGCATGGCTACAACTTCTTCTTTGTTTTCACCTTGGTGCAGTGTGAACATTTTCAATGTAATTCAGTTTTGAAGATTTATTCAAAATATTAAATTCATGGCAGAGCGCCCACAGGAAATAGTTGAGCTGAAAATAGATAATTTTCTCATAAAATTTCCTTCTGATATACTGTGTTCCTTTCCTATTTCCCACTGACATTATGGGTATATTCTGTGGTTTCTTACCCAATCTTACTGTGTTATTACAGTGGAAAATACGTTGGTAAGCAGGTTAATGTACAAAATCATTTTTGGTACCTGAAGAGACATAAACTTGTGTTGTCAACAACAACTTACAGCACAAACTCTCCCAGCGACCATGGTGGGGATGTTCATGTGTAAATATCTGACTGTGGAAGGGCTCCACCATCAGCTCCTGGAGCCCCCGGCTGGCAGGGCTGCTATGAGAATTAAGCAGCACAAATATCTTTATTACTTTTATGCTCTGGGTACATCACAGCACAGCAGCAGTTATGTGGAGCCCCTTCCTGCTCCCTGGATCAGCCTTTTACATTGCTGCTCTCTTCTCAAGCTTGGGAGCTAGTTACTTCACCAGGCTCCCGCCAGGTTCAAGTTTTCCCCTCAACCCTTCCAAACCCAACTACCTCAGTCCCTCCTCCCCTCACTACACCCGTGCCCTGGCTGTTCTCAGTGACCAGGGGGCTGGCTCCAAAGGGCTCAGTGTGTAGCTGCTAACAGCCCCGTCACACTGCTCTGAGTGTGTAGGTGACCATATGGTGAAAATAACGCAATAAATTGTTACCTCATTCTTTAGTTTGGAACTCAGATCTGCCAGTATCTGATCTGGACTTCCATGTCAATAGTTCATTTTACAGTGTTTCTTATCCACCTCATAGAATCATAGAGCTGGAAGGGACCTCAGGAGGTCATCTAGTCCAACCCGCTGCTTAAAGCAGGACTAACCTCAGCTAAATCATACCCGTGAGGGTTTTGTCAAGGAGCAGCTTAAAAACCTCTAAAGATGGAGATTCCACCACCTCCCTAGGTAACCCATTCCAGTGCTTCACCACTCTCCTAGTGAAAAACTTTTTCCTAATGTCCAACCTAAACCTCCCCCACTGCAACTTGAGACCGTTGCTCCTAGTTCTGTCATCTGCCACCACTGAGAACAGCCTAGCTCCATCCTCCCTGGAACCCCCTTTCAGGTAGTTAAAAGCCGCTATCAAATCCCCCCTCATTCTTCTCTTCTGGAGACTGAACAAGCCTAGTTCCTTCAGCCTCTCCTCATAAGTCCTGTGCTCCAGCTCCCTAATCATTTTTGTTGTCCTCCGCTGGACTCTCTCCAACTTGTCCATATCCTTTTTGTAGTGGGGGGCCCAAAACTAGACACAATACTCTAAATGCGGCCTTACCAATGCCAAATAGAGGGGAATAATCACTTCCCACGATCTGCTGGCAATGCTCCTACTAATGCAGCCCAATATGCCATTAGCCTTCTTGACAACCAGGGCACACTGCTGACTCGTATCCAGCTTCTTATCCACTGTTACCCCCAGGTCCTTTTCGGCAGAATTGCTGCCTAGCTCGTCGGTCCCCAGTCTGTAGCTGTGCATGGGATTCTTCCTTCCTAAGTGCAGGACTCTGCACTTGTCCTTGTTGAGGCTCATCAGGTTTCTTTTGGCCCAATCCTCCAGTTTGTTTAGGTCCTTCTGTATCCTATCCCTACCTTCCAGGGTATCTACCACTCCCCCAAGCTTAGTGTCATCTGCAAACTTGCTGAGGGTGCAATCTACCCCATCCTCCAGATCATTATTGAAGATGTTGAACAAAACCGGCCCCAGGACCAACCCCTGGGGCACTCCACTTGTGACTGGCTGCCAGCTAGACATGGAGCCATTGATCACTACTCGTTGAGCCCTATGCTCTAGCCAGATCTCTATCCATTTTATAGTCCATTCATCCAACCCATACTTCTTTAACTTGCTGATAAGAATACTGTGAGAGACCGTATCAAAAGCTTTGCTAAAGTCAAGATATGTCCACCGCTTTCCCCACATCCACAGAGCCAGTCACCTCTTCATAGAAAGCATTAGGAGGGGCATTACCAGCAGGTCACGGGAAGTGATTATTCCCCTCTATTCAGCATTGGTGAGGCCGCATTTAGAATACTGTGTCCAGTTTTGGGCCCCCACTACAAAAAGGATGTGGACAAGTTGGAGAGAGTGCAGCGGAGGGCAACAAAAATGATTAGGGGGCTGGAGCACAGGACTTATGAGGAGAAGCTGAGGGAACTGGGCTTGTTTAGTCTGCAAAAGAGAAGAGTGAGGGGGGATTTGATAGCGGCCTTTAACTACCTGAAAGGGGCTTCCAAGGAGGATGGGGCTAGGCTGTTCTCGGTGGTGGCAGATGACAGAACAAGGAGCAACGGTCTCAAGTTGCAGGGCGGGAGGTCTAGGTTGGACATTAGGAAAAAGTTTTTTACTAGGAGGGTGGTGAAGCACTGGAATAGGTTACCTAGGGAGGTGGTGGAATCTCCATCCTTAGAGGTTTTTAAGCTGAGGCTTGACAAAGCCCTGGTTGGGATGATATAGCTGAGGTTAGTCCTGCTTTGAGCAGGGGGTTGGACTAGATGACCTCCTGAGGTCCCTTCCAACTCTAATATTCTATGATTCTATGATTCTATGATAGGTTGGTCAGGCATCACTTTCCCTTGGTGAATCCATGTTGACTGTTCCTGCTCACCCTCCTCTCTTCCAAGTGCCTTAAAATGGATTCCTTGAGGACCTGCTCCATGATTTTTCCAGGGATTGAGGTGAAGCTGACTGGTTTGTAGTGCCCTGGATCCTCTTTCCTCCTTTTTTTGGAGATGGACACTATATTTGCTTTTTTCCAGTCATCAGGGACCTCCCCCAATTGCCATGAGCTTTCAAAAATAATAGTCAATGGCTCTGAAATCACATCAGCCAACTCCCTCAGCACCCTCGAGTGCATTGCATCTGGCCCCAGGGACTTGTGTATATCCAATCTTTCTAAATAGTCTTGGACCTGTTCCTTCAGCACTGCGGGGTGTTCACCTCCTTCCCATTCGGTGCCGCCCAGTGCAGTAGTCTGGGAGCTGACTTTATCTGTGAAGACAGAGGCAAAAAAGGCATTGAGTACCTCAGCTTTCTCCACATCCTCTGTCACTAGGTTGCCTCCCCCATTCTGTAAAGGGCTCACACTTCCCCTAATCTTCCTCTTGTTGGTAACATACCTGTAGAAACCCTTCTTGTTCCCCTTCATGTCCCTTGCTAGCTGCAACTCCCATTGTGCTTTGGCCTTCCTGATTTCATTCCTGCATGTTCGAGCAGTATTTTTATAATCCTCCCTAGTCATCTGACCAAGCTTCCACTTCTTGTAAGCTTCTTTTTTGTGTTTAAGTTCACCCAAGACTTCTTTGTTAAGCCAAGCTGGATGCCTATCATATTTGCTATTCTTCCTGCACATTGGGATGGTTTGTTCCTGTGCCCTCAATAAGGTTTCTTTGAAATACAGCCAGCTCTCTTGGATTCCTTTTCCCCTCATATTAGCCTCCCAGGAGATCCTGCCCATCAGCTCCCTGAGGGAGTCAAAGTCAGCTCTTATGAAGTCCATGGTCCGTATCCTGCTGTTCTCCTTTCTTCCTTTTGTCAGGATCCTGAACTCGACCATCTCATGATCACTGCTGCCTAGGTTGCCACCCACTTCTACTTCCCCTGCCAAATCTTCCCTGTTTGTGAGCAGCAGGTCAAGAGAAGCACAGCCCCTAGTTGGTTGCTCCAGCACTTGCACCAGGAAGTTGTCTGCAACACTATCCAAAAACTTCCTGGATTGTTTGTGCTCTGCTGTATTGCTCTTCCAGCAGATGTCAGGATGATTGAAGTCCCCCATGAGAATCAGGTCCTGTGAACTGGAAACTTTCCCTAGCTGAGTAAATAAAGCCTCATCTACCTCGTCCTCCTGGTCTGGTGGTCTATAACAGACACCCACCACGACATCACCTTTATTGTTCTTGCTTCTAAGTTTAACCCAGAGACTCTCAGCTGGCTTATCTCCAGTTTCATACTGGAGCTCAGAGCAATCATAGTGCTCTCTTACATACAGTGCAACTCCTCCACCCTTTCACCCCTCCCTGTCCTTCCTGAACAGTTTATACCCATCCATGACAGTGCTCCAGTTGTGTGAGTTACTCCACCAAGTCTCAGTTATTCCAATCATGTCATAGTTTCTTGACTGTGCCAGGACTTCCAATTCCTCTTGCTTGTTTCCCAGGCTTCTTGCATTTGTGTACAGGCACTTGAGATAAGTAGCCGATTGCCCTTTCTCAGTATGAATCAGGAGGCCTCCCCTGCTGCATCCTCCTCCTTCTGCTTCCTTGTGGTGTCCTTCTTCCCCACTTACCTTCCGGCTTAGGTCTCCATCCCCCATTGAACCTAGCTTAAAGCCCTCCTCACTAGGTTAGCCAGATTGTCTGCGAAGATACTCTTCCCTCTCTTTGTTAGGTGAATCCCATCTCTTCCTAGTAATCCTTCTTCCTGGAACAACATTCCATGATCGAAGAATCCAGAGCCCTCTCTCCGACATCACCTGCGTAACCACGCATTTACTTCCGCAATTCGACAGTCTCTACCTGGGCCTTTTCCTTCAACAGGGAGGATGGACGAGAACACCACTTGCGCTTCAAACTCCTTTATCCTTCTTCCCAGAGCCACATAGTCTGCAGTGATCCGCTCAAGATCGTTCTTGGCAGTGTCGTGGGTGCCCACGTAGAGAAGTAGGAAGGGGTAGTGGTCTGAGGACTTGATGAGTCTTGGCAGTCTCTCCGTCACATCCTGAATCCTAGCTCCAGGCAAGCAGCACACTTCTCTAGTTTCCTGATCCGAACGGCGGATGGATGACTCCGTCCCCCTTAGGAGGGAGTCCCCGACCACCATCACCCTTCTCTTCCCCTTGGGAGTGGTGGTCGTGGAACCCCCATCCCTAGGACAATGCATCCCTTGCCTTCTGATCAACAGGGTCTCCTTCTGATCCATTCCTTCAGATCAGTCTTCCAAATCGTTCTCCGCCATAGTGCAGAGAGCCTGAAAATGATTCCTTACTTCTATCTGCATGGTGGGCATATAGGTTCTCTTTCTTCGGGAGGTCACATGCTGCCAATTTTCTTCCCCGTTCTTTGTTTCCCCTGCACTGCCTTCTCTGAATCTTCCTCACACTGTGCCTGCAGTAGCAAATCATGTCTTTAATCGAGAAAGACTTTGTTTTCTTTAATGCAACGTAGGGTTGATATTCAGGTCTCCAATCCTTTAACCTTCTCTTCCAATATGGAAACCAGCCTGCTCTTTGTACATATGAAGTCGGCTCTATCCTGTGGAAGGAAGACAAACATAGCACATCCAGTACAGGTGACAACAGCAGATCTCTCACTTTCCATATCTTTCCTGTGAGAGCCTCTTCAGATGCTGTATTCACTGCTCAGCAAAGTCTGAAAGGCAAAAACCCGCTGTGGGCTCTCCGCCCAGGCGAACTCCCAGGCAAACACCTTCTGTTTGCCTCTCCTCTGTTCGCAGCTCACTTGGTTCGCAACTGGCTGCATCTTATAACGCTGCTGACTCAAAGCAGTTGCCCCACCTCAGCACCTCCCTCTGCAATCAACCTCTCAAGCCCCACCCCTCTAGCACACAACACAGCTCCCCTCACGTAGCACTCACCTGGCCTCCTCTCGGAGAGGTCCCAGGCAAACTCCTTCCAGCTCTGGGACTCTAGGACTCCGACCTCTTATCTGCTGTTCTCCCTTAGGATGTGGGAGGTCTGTAAACAGCTGCCTTAGACTCTGAAACCAGCATTTGAGCCCCTCTAGTCTCCATGTCTCTTACACATACTCCCTCACAGCTCCATCTAGGGCCTAGACTATTTATAATATGGTACCACTGAGCGGCTCCCCCCAAAAAGCTACAAAAAACCCCAGACAATCTGGCAAAAACAGCAGCCCAAGAAGGGCTTAAAATCTGTTATATGAAAACAAACATCCCTGAAAAGCAGATGTAACACCACATTAGAATGGAAAAACATAATAGAATCAGAGAAACGTAGGACCGGGAGAAACCTTGATAGGTCATCTAGTTCAGTCCACTGCACTGAGGCAGGACCAAGTACTATCTAGATCATCCCTGACTGGTGTTTGTCTAACCTGTTCTTAAAAATTTCCAGTGATGGAAATTCCACAACTTTCCTCGGTAATTTGTTCAAAGGCTTAAGTACCCTGACAGGAAATTTTTCCTAGTGTCTAATCTAAAAATCTGTCTTGCTTCAATTGAAACCCATTACTCCCTGTCCTGTCCTCAGTGGCTAAGGAGAACAATTTATCACCATCCTCTTTGTAATAACCTTTTTACGTACTTAAAGACAGTTATCATTTCCTCCCTCAGTCTTATCTTCTCCACACTAAACAAACCCAGTTTTTTCAATCTTCCCTCATAGGTCGTGTTTTGTAGACCTTTACTTGTTTTTGTTGTTCTCCTCTGGACTTTCTCTAATGTGTCCATCTTTCCAGAAGTGTGGTGCACTGAACTGGACACAATACTCCAGTTGAGGCCTTTATCAGTGCTGATTAGAGAGGAAGAATTTACTTACGTCTTGCTTACAACAGCCCTGCTAATACCTCCCAGAATGAAGTTTGCTTTTTTTTGCAACGCTATGACATTGCTGATTCATGTTTAGTTTGTGCTCCATTAACCACCGGATCCTTTTCTGCAGTTCTCCTATCTAGGCAGTCATTTCTCATTTTGTATTTATGCAATTTGATTATTCCTTCCTAAGTGTCATGCTTTGCATTTGTCCTTATCGAATTTTGTGCTATTTATTTCAGACCATTTCTCTAGTGTGTCAAAATCATCTGAAATTTTAATCCTGTCTTCCAAAGTGCTTGCTACCCTTCCGAGCTCAGTATCATCCGCCAAATTTATAAGTGTATTCTCTATGCCATTATCCAAAAAATTTATGAAGATATTGAATAGAACCAGAACCAGGACAGATCCCTGCAAGATCCCACTCGATTTGCCCATCCAGCTAGATCATGAACCATTGGTAACTACCCTGAGTACACTTTTCCATCTAGTTGTGCACCCACCTTATAGTCAGTTCATCTAGGCTATATTTCTCTAGTTTGTTTAGGAGAAGGTCAAGTGAGATGGTATCAAAAGCCTTACTAACATGGAGATATAGCACGTCCACTGAATCCCCTCATCCAGAAGGCTTGGCAAAGAAGAATATTAGGTTGCTTCAACATGATTTGTTCTTGACAAAGCCATGTTGACTGTTACTTATTATTTTCTAGTCATTTAAAAATTGATTATTTGATTGTTTGCTGAATTATCTTTCTGGGTACCAAACTTAAGCTGATTGGTCTATCATTCCCTGAGTTGTCTTTATTGCCTTTTTTATAGATAGGTACTATATTTGCCCTTTTCCTGTCCTCTGGGACCTCTCCCTCCTTCCATGAGTGCTTAAGGATAATCACTCTGAGTTCTCTTCAGCCAGTTCCTTAAGTATTTTAGCATGTATTTCATCAGGTCCTGCTGACTTGAAGACATGTAACTTCTCTAAGTAACTTGTTCTTTCCCTATTTGAGCCTCATATCCTATCCCATTTACACTGATGTTCACTATGCTAGTCATTTGATCATTGCTAACCTTTTTGGTGAAAACTGAAACCAAAAAGGCATTTAACATTTCAGCTATTGCTGCATTTTCTGTTACTACCTTTCCCTCCTCAGTGTATAGTGGACCTACTCTGTCCTTGGTCTTCCTCTTGCTTCTAATGTATTTGTAAAATGTTTTCTTGTTACCCTTTATGTCTCTAAATAGTTTACAAACATTTTGTGCCCTGGCCTTTCTGATTTTATCCCTACTTGTGTGTAAAAACAACAATAGTCCTGTAGCACTTTAAAGACTAACAAATTTCTGCAGGCATAAGCTTTCATGCACTGCAACCCACTTCATCAGATGTATGAAATAGAAATCAGAGCGGAGGTATATATATGTATACATCCAATGGTAAGAAACAACAATGGGGAGGGTAAGTGTTAACAAAGTCCATTCAGTTTGAGTAGATGAGGTCTATTCACAACCATTGATTGGAAGGTGAGAATGTGTGAACAGTGACAATTACTTCTTGTAATGAGATGACCATTCCAAGTACCTATTCAGACCCAGTCTGATTGTGTGAAGTTTGCAGATGAGTTCCAGTTCTGCAGTTTCTCACTGAAGTCTGTTTTTGATGTTTTTTTGTAGAAGTACGGCAACTTTCAAGTCAGCTACAAAATGTCCTGGGAGACTGAAGTGCTCTCCTACTGGTTTATGGATGTTACCATTTTTTATGTCTGATTTGTGTCCATTTATTCTTTTGCGTAGTGACAGTCCGGTTTGGCCAATGTACATGGCAGAGGGGCATTGCTGGCATATGATGGTGTATATAACATTAGTAGATGTGCAGGTGAATGAGCTCCTTTTGTGATGTGGTTAGGACCTGTGATGGTGTCACTAGAGTCGATGTGTGGGCAGAGCTGGCAACGGGGTTTGTTGCAGGGATAGGTTCCTGGGTTAGTGTTCTTGTTGTATGGTGTACGGTTGCTGGTCAGTATTTGCTTCAGGTTGGGGGGCTGTCTGTAAGCAAGGATAGGTCTACCTCCCACGGCTTGAGCGAGTGAGGGATCATCTGCCAGGATAGGTTGTAGATCCTTAAAGATGTGTTGGAGAGATTTTAGCTGGGAGCTGTAGGTGATGGCCAGTGGTGTTCTGTTGTTTTCTTTGTTGGGTCTGTCCTGTAGTAGGTGACTTCTGGGTACTTGTCTCACTCTGTCAATTTGTTTCTTCACTTCTCCAGGTGCGTATTGTAGTTTTAAGAACGTTTTATGGAGATCCTGTAGGTGTTTGTCTCTGTCTGAGGGATTGGAGCAAATCAAGTTGTATTTTAGGGCTTGGCTGTAGACAATGGATAGTGTAATGTGTCCATTGTGGAAGCTGGAGGCATGAAGATATGTATTGCGGTCACTTGGTTTTCGGTATAGGGTTGTATTAATGTGACCATCCTTTATTTGTATTGTAGTGTCCAGGAAGTGAATTTCTTATGGTACTGGTCCAGGCTGAGGTTGATGGTGGAGTGGAAATTATTGAAATTCCGGTGGAATTGTTCGAGGGACTCTTTTACGTGGGTCCAGATGATGAAAATGTCATCAATGTAGCGTAGGTAAAGAAGAGGTCCTTAGGGACGAGTTTTGAGGAAGGGGTTTTCTAGGTCAGCCATAAAAATGTTGGCATACTGTGGGGCCATGTGGGTGCCCATAGCTATGCCACTGACTTGAAGGTATAGATTTTCTCCAAATCTCAAGTAGTTGTGGGTCAGGACAAAGTCACAATGTTCAGCTACCAGGTGTTCTATATCATCATCAGGGAAAATGTTCCTGATGGCTTGTAGTCTATCTTTTTGTGGAATGTTGGTGTAGAGAACTTCTACATCCATAGTGATTTAGGATGGTGTTTTCTGGGAGATCTCCGATGGATTGTAGTTTTCTCAGGAAGTCAGTGGTATCATGAAGATAGCTAGAAGTGCTGGTGGCATACGGCCTGAGGAAAGAGCCCACATAACCTGACAGTCCTGTTGTGAGAGTGCCAATGCCTGAGATGATGGGGGCATCCAGGATTCCCAGGTTTGTGGATCTTGGGTAGCAGATAGAATAACCTTGGTCGGGGCTCAGGGGGTGTGTCTGTGTAGATTTGTTCCTGTGTATCTTTAGGGAGTTTCTTAAGTAGATGTTGTAGTTTCTTTTGGTATTCCTCAGTGGGATCGGACAGTAGTGGCTTGTAGAATGTGGTGTTGGAGAGTTGTCTGGCAGCCTCCTGTTTGTAATCCAATCTATTCATGATGACTACAACACCTCCTTTGTCTGCCTCTTTGATTATAATGTCAGAGTTGTTATTGAGTCTGTGGATGGCGTTGCGTTCTGCACGGCTGAGGTTATGGGTCAAGTGATGTTGCTTGTCTACAGTCTCAGCTTGTGCACGTCGGCAGAAACACTCTATGTAAAAGTCTAGGTTGTTGTTTCGAACTTCAGGAGGAGTCCATGCAGAATTCTTCTTGTAGTGTTGGTAGGAAGGTATTTGTGGGTTAGTGTGTTGTTCAGTGGTGTGATGAAAATATTCCTTGAGTCAGAAATGGCAAAATTAGGATTCCAGGTCACTGCAGAACTGTATCGTGTGTGGGGATGGTGGAGCAGAAAGAGAGTCCCCAAGATAAGATGGACTCTTCTGCTGGGTTAAGTGTATAGTTGGATAGATTTACAATGTTGTTGGATGAGTCAAGGATATCACAGTTGTGGTCCCTTGTGGCATGTAGGAGCTTAGATAGTTTAGAGTCCTTTTTCTTCTACAAAAAAAACTTCAAAAACAGACTTCAGTGAGAAACTGGTAGAAGAGCTTCCTATATATATAGGAAAATAGCATTTGAGGTTGGGGACAGCATTTTGTTAATTGTGAGGAGAACAGGAAAGGGAGGGTCATATTTTAATTACCGATTATATGTAGCTAGAAAGTTAAAAATCACATGAATTAATTCTAGCCAAAGTTCTAGGAATATTCTTATGGAATCTTGTGTGAGTTAATTGAAATATTTTGCTTAATTAATTCTGTCTCGTCATTTTTTCACCTATTACTTTTCAAAGGTTCAGTGTAAGTCCTGCAGGAAGCAGGTGCATGTGCCCTGTCTTCCAGACGGAACCAATCAAGACAATAAGAAGAGAGAGAGCAGCTGCATGTGTGTGTGTAATTGTGCTGTTTATGACACGTACATTGGAAGTGAACAGCCTTGTCTGACAGTTTAATAATTATTTTGTTAGAAGAAATATTTTAGATTTCTTGAAATGATGCCATTGAAATACAAATGAAAGATATTTAGGGAAGATAAATTTTAATGTAGTTTTGAGGAAAGAATAAAAAAATAAAGGTAAATAATTCCATTCCTAACCATATGTTTAGATGCTTGTTTTTGAAATATTCTTGAAATGTAATGTAAAATATTCTTGTATGTTCACCTTGTATAACAACATTTTCTAAATTAGAACAATCTTTCTATTTTCTTTGTCTCCCTATTTTACATTGATATTTCACAGGGGTAGAAATTCTGACAGGAGTGACTGATCCCCGTCTGTTACCATCTGCTAACCCTGAGCCAGGAGATGGGGAAAGGTGAGGGGCAGCAATGTGTGATGGGGCAGCAGAAGACATGAGATGTCTGTCCGTATTTCCTACCAGTATCACCCTGTGCTGGGAGCTGTTTGTTGCACTGCACCTGGGGTGGGGCAAAATAGCAAACACATAGGGAGGGGGAAAGGCTGCTTGCGTTCCTCCCCGTGAGTGGGCCCCATTCATCCAGCCTGGTGCCTCGCTCACACAGCCCTGGGGCTGGGCTCTCACCCCCTTCCTCTGGCCCAGCTACTGAATCCCCTTCCCCCAGATCTTTCTATCTATCTCCATCTCCCCCTTCTATCTGTGCAGCCAGCTCCCCCCACCCACTTTTCTGCCCCTTTCCCTCCCCCAACTCACAGGCTTGGTGCTGGGAACGGAGAGGGGCAGGTGGCGGGGGCAGGCGGGTGATGCCCTTTAGACCATCCTCTGGGAACAGGCCTGGGGGCTGCTCAGCACTGGGAGGGGACAGTCTCTGCCGCGGGTGTCGCTGTCAGGGACAGAGATTCTCACTAGCCTGGGCTGGGACTGGGCAGATGGTCAGGGGAGCCGCTTTTTTACCCCTCTTGTTGAGATCAGGACTGAAATAAGGGCGAAGCGTCCCGGAGAAGGTGTCAGTGAAAGTGAAGAGCTGGGACCTGTCAGTCACATTGTAAAATGAGACCTTGCCTGCCTCATAGTCCAGGAAAATCCCCACCCGGCTGGGCTTGATGCTTACATGGAGGATTTCTGAGGGGGTGGCTTGGGCCTCGTATTCCCCATCCCACAGCCACAGGACCCAGTATCCATCTTCAGGTGAAGGTGTGATTGGCCCCTTCCTGCTCACAGATTCCCTACAAACCCCCAGTTCCCAGTCAGTCTTGTCTCCCACCTCCACCTCCCAGTAACGTTTCCCACCTGTGAACTTCTCAGCGCCCAGCACAGAGACAGACATATCAAATCTCTCAGGATTGTCGGGCAGATCCTGGCGTGTGTCTCTGTATCTCACACATTTCCGATCCTCAGACAGGAAGAGCCAGGGATTTGCCGTGTCTGGATCCAGAGTCACGTCCACTGGGGAGAGAGTCACAGAGTCAGGGCTGGGGCAGGGGTTGGTCATGGGGATCAAAGGGAAATTAACCTGCGTCCCCGTTAATCATTGTGGGGAGGGCGGGGGGAGTTTTGCCCTTTAAGGGGAGTCAGGGCCCGTCTGCCCATGGGAGCAAACTTGAGGGGAAGGAGAGCGGGGTAGGGGTGGGGTGGGAAGGTGTCAGCGGGGGCAGGGGAGGGCAGCCCAGGGAGGGGGAGGGGACAGGCTGATGTTGGGAGAGGAAGAGGAGGGGCAGATGGGAAGGGCAGACACAAGAGCAATGGGAGGCAAGGGAAGGAGCGGGCACCAGGAGGGGGCGAAGGGGTGCAGGGAGGGGCAAGCTCCAGGAGGCTGCGGGGGAGGAGGGGAGAGGAAGGGTGGCCTCCAGGGGAGAAGAAGGGGACAGACCCAGGGGCAAAGAGAAGGGGGTGAGCACCAGAAGGCTGAGGGGGGCAGAGGAGGTGACTGGGCAGGGTGGTCACTCGAGGGCAGAGCAGGGTGATGGGAAGGGCAGGTGCCAGGGGCAGAGTGGGGTGAGAGAGGGATGGGCACCAGGCAGTCAAAGGGGGGCAAGAAAAGGGGCCGCACTGGGACATAGGGTGGGGAGAGGGAAGGGGCTGGCACCAGGGGACAAAGGTGGCAAACACAGGGGTAGGCCTCCAAGGAGGCAAAGGAGGAGAGAAAGGAGGGGCTGGCACAAGGATGAAGGATAAAGGGGACTGAGGGAGGGGCAGGCACTAGGGGCAGAGGGTTTGTGAGGGGAGTGGCAGACACCAGCTGGGTAAAGGGCAGGCGGAGGAAGGTGCAGATGAAAAGGGGACAAAGGGGGTGAGGGGTGGGGCAGGCACCAGAGAAGCATGAAGAGATGAGGGACAGGGCAGACAGACACCAGGAGGGTTGAGGGGGAGGTGAGTGGAGAGATGGATGCAAGGAGGGCAGACGGGTGGGCACCAGAGGGCAGAGAGTGGGTGGGTGATGGAGCAGGTGAGCACAAGAGAGACAGAGAGAGGGGTGTGGAGAAGAGCGGGACCCAGGGATCAGAGGGGAGCAAAGGCAGATGTGGGCACTAGGGGGGCAGAGGGAGGGTGGCAGAGGGGCAGGATTCAGAGGGTAGAAGGGGGGTGGGAAAGGGTGCACACCAGGGGCAAAGTGGGGCAATAGAAGAGGTGGGCCCTAGGGAACAGAGTGTGCCAGGGAAGCAGAGTGGGGTGGTTACTAGAGAGGCTGAGGTGGAAGAGGAGGGGGTGAGCACCAGGGGGCAGAGGGGCAGTGAAGGGTGGGGCTAGCTCCAGGGCACTAGAGGGGGTGAGGGAAGAGGCAGGCAGGAGGAGCAGAGGGAGGGGCAGGAATCAGGGGAAGGGGTAGGATGGGCAGAAGGGATCAAGAAAAGGTGGTGGTGCCAGAGGGGGAGGGGCATGTGCTGGGTACAGAAAGGGGGGAAGGGTCAGGCAAAAGGAAGGAAGGGGGAGGGGAGGAGTGGATGCCCTGCACAGAGAGGGGGCTGAGCGGAGGGTTGAGCACCAGAAGGCAGGGGGTGGGGGAAGTTATGGATGATGAGGCGACAGAGGGCAGTGTGGAGAGAGGTTGAGTGGGCAGAGGGTGGCTGGGGGAGGGTGTGAGCATCAGGAGGGTGAAGGGGGGGCAAGGGAAAGGGCAGGTACCGGAGGGGATTGAGGGGGTTGAGCAGAGGGTCAGACACAAGGGAGGCAGAGGGGGAAGGGGCTGGCACCAGGAGGCATCAGGAAGGTGGGGACAGAGAGGGGTAAAGAGCTGGGGGGGCTGAGGAGGGTGAGGAAAAAGGCCCCAAGCCACAGGCAGGGTGTCTGGGCTGGACTCGGGACCAAGGCAGTGTGGGTCAGTGGGGAGTGTAACTAGTGCTGGGGGGACCAGGGGCTGTTGCTGATGAGGCCGGGGCAGTAGGAGAGGAGGGGGCATTTCCCCACTTACTGCCCCCTCCACCTGGGGGAAGCTGCACCAGGGGCCAGTCCCAGCTCACACCTGCGCAGCGTCTACACTGGTTGTTTGCACCAGGGCACCGACATGGCTGAGAGACGGCTGTGCCAGGGGCCGTCACCCCTCCCATCACTGTGGTTACAGATCAGTAATTACAGGGTCACTGGAACAGGGGAGCTGAGCTCTGAGGCTCCCGGGTAGGCCTGATCTACTGAGCTGCAGAGTCATTCTCACTCTCACACTCTGGCCCAGGGCCCATGTCAGTATTCAGACACCCAGGGGTGTCTACAGTTAGAGAAATTGAGGGCCCCTACATCAGACACCCCGGAGCCTAAGCTCCAGCCCCAGACACGTCTACACAGCTAATTGTAATTGCATGGCGCAAACCCGAAGTCTGTCCCCGGGCTCTGACACTCGCTGCTGCGGGCTGTGTAGACAAACCCTTTGTGTTTATAACATGAGACTTTTCACAATGCCTAACTTGATTTTCTCCCTGCACCTGGCCAGATTGGCCTGAAATGTCCAGTGTTTTCTCCCCAGGCTGGAGAGCGCTGAGGCGAACTCATGGGGGCGGGGGAGCAGTTCAGTGTCACAGGCGGGGGTAAGGGGAGGGATGAATCAGGGTTAATGTGGGAAGCGTCTACAAGTGCCGGGTGTGTCCGTGGCTGTGGGACGTGGGGAGCTGCAGAGTGGCGATGCCTACACAGAGGAAGTCTGGATCCAGAGTGTCTGGGAGCCTTGGGGACGGGGCAGGTTGGGAGCAGTGCATGAGATGGGGAGTTCGGGGCTAGCACGGCCCATTCACCATCACGCAGGCACTGGGTGTGGGGGTCACCACCGGGGGAGTGCGGGGTAGATCTGGTGCCATGTTCCGCTTGGCAGGGTTGGTGCCTGGGGCAGCCCCAGGGGCTAGAGCCTGGGGTGGCTGGTGCGCTCTTCCAGGGGTGAGCTGGGCAGATAGTGCCATGGGTGAGGGGACAGGTGATGTATGTGGAGCAGGCAGATGTCCTGTTTTTTGGACCTCAGATGTGGCAACCTGGACCCCCAACAGTGTTTATGTGACTCTCCTGGATGCCCCCAACCTCCTCCACAGCTCTGTGCGGTAAGATACCCTGGAGTGCATGGACTCCTGGGCCAGTGGTGCTGCAATGTGTGTGCACCTCCTCCTGGCAGTGGTGGACCATGGATCTCTGGCCCCCAGGGGCCAATACGTTTTTTTGCACCCTCCCTCCTTTGTCGGTGGCAGAGGCAGCACCCCACGGTGGAGGAAGGGTCTATAGGCCCATTTCCCGCTCTCCCCCACTGTCCCCCCTGCTGCGAGTGTGATGGGTGCGGCTGGGAGTGGGAGTGACAGGGGCAGATGGCCCTGGGCCAGCTGGCGGCGGGAGGGGGAGGTGACGGCATGAAGGGCTCTGGTCTCCACAGCTCCCTCATTGTGCCCAGCACAGGGGCCGGGAGGATGCTTGCTCCCCCTGCAGCAGGAGCCTTTGGCCACCAGCAGGCGTGTGCTGGGATTGGCTGCCTGTGACAGCAGGGTACGGGTCTGAGGAGGGCCCGGCCGGCACCCTCCCAGGCCAGCGTCTGGTGGCATGGCCCCCCCAGTAAGTCACTGCCTCTTGGGCTCGCTCTCTAATCCCTGCTGAAGCTACCCAGACCCTCCCAGCATGCACCAGTGCACGCACACGGTCAGGCAGCATGATGGGAGCAAACACACACATACATACAAAGTTCAGCCACAGCTGTGAGGCAGAAAAGGTGCCGGGTGGGCATAATTTGCTGTAACTGGGTCTGGGGAGTGTCACAGGCTGGTTATGAAAACCCGTCTGCTCTTGCAATGGGGATTGGGCCTTCATTGCCCCAAACCCATAGAGACACTGAACAGCTCTTGTTTGGTCATGTTTTGCTAGAAGTAAATAGTGGGCTAAAGTCCGTTCTGAACATGGAAATCCTGTGGCTGGGGAGAGCTTAGCAGTTCAATGCAAGCTATGGAGAGATAAGAATGTCTGTCCTGCAGAACCCAGCTACCGCCAGGAGTCAGTATTTTCCCACTAATCAGCCCTTTCCCAAAGGGGGCGTGTCCCTGCCCTGCAATAAACCCGGGTGTCGTCTGCCCCTTTCCATCTGCCCCAGTGACATTGCTGCTTCTAGCCCATTGAATGTCATAGGAAAATGCTTTGTTCAGGGACAGAAGCAAAGATCTCTCAGGAGGAGGAGGGGTCTCACCCTGGATAAAATATCAGCGAGATGTACAGTACCTGAGTAGGTCTGGGCGATTCTCCACCCTGCAACCAAGCACAGACAGAGGGGTGAGAACGCCCCTGAACACAGACAGGCTGAGCAGGAGACAATGTCAAACAAGGGTGATACTGGGGGGAATGGAACTTACTGAGCTCAGCCTGGAGTTTCTCTAAAAATAAAACAAAGAGAAACGCGTCAATATCACATTATCTTGCAAAAGGGAAGCGAGTCAAAAAGGTCTTAAAGCAGGGAAGTTAAAATCCTTAGACAGCCTGGAGGTTATGTCAGCAACCAGAGCCTGGCACCTCCTGGGCAACAAAGGCATCAGCAAGGGAAGAAATATAGTAACCCCATCTGGCCACCTGGCCAGGAGCAAGAGGTTATTAGAGCCAAACAGGGAAAATATTAACCCTGTGAAGCCAGTAGAAAGGACCAAACAGTGCATGATGGGAATTAGGAGGCTACAATGGAATTAGCTGAGTGAATGGCTTGAGATATAAAATAAATACCAGGGAATCATTTCAGTCTATCAGAATCAGGATGCCTGTGAGAGAATTGACGGGTCCCTTGTTCAGCAGGGGATAAAGGGAGCAATTGGGGAGGATAAGGACAATGCTGAGAGACTAACTGATTTCTTTGCATCAGTTTTTACCACAGAGGGTGCTGGGGAGAGACCTGCCTGGCAGCTGCTCTGTTCAGGAAGTAAATATCAAGGATTGAGATGTGAAGAGGAGCTATTGGATGAAACTGTTAAATGAAAGAGCCAGCAGCCACCAAGAGCAGAGGACATTCCTGCCAGATGGCAAAGCTCAGGAGCTCTCAAATGACTTCAGACCGGTATGACTAAGCTGCTAACAATAATGTGCATCTCTCATTAAAATCAGCTGCTATTAGAACTGCTAGTTAAAATATTTATCAGTGCCTTGGAAAAAGGGATAAGATAAGAGGTGGCAAAATTTGCAGAAGACATAATTATTTAGGTCAGATAAGACCAGAGAAGACAGAATTATTTCAGATGGACCAAGCCTGGCTAACATGACGACTGATGAAATTCAGTGTTGATCAGTGTACGGGAAGGCACATTGCAGGAACAATTAGAGCTATTCAGGCAGGTTATAGAGTTCGAAATTAACTAACTACTCACGAAAAAGCCCCAGGCATCACTGTACACATCTCCATGAAGATCTCTGCTCAATGTGCAGCAATGGATTAAAGACTGAAGAGTTAGGATGCACCGGAAAGAACACAATAGAAAAAGTTTCTTACACACTCCCTCACCTGGGCACCGTGTGCAGTGCTGGTCACACCATCTCCGAACAGATAACACGGAGATGGGCAATAACAATGATCAGAGCCTGAAGGCAAGTTCATAGAACGAGTGATTTTAAAGGTGGGACATTTTAATTTAGATGGGAGATTTGACAGAGAAATACAAAATAGCGACTGAGGGAGAGAAATTGGGTGCTCAAACCTTTCTTCTTTCCTAAGACAAGAACAAGAGGACACTCAAACTGAAAAGCAGCAAATTTCAAAGGATTAGAGGAAATGCTGTTTTTATAGGATGCACAATTAACCTGTGGAACAACTTGCCACAAGATAGCCTTGTGGCGAAGAGTTTAGTAGGAGTAAAACGAAAGGACATTTACATGGATAATGAGAACATACAAATTTATACTGGGTAGGATTAAAATAAAACAGACAAGGAAAGACAAAAATCCTAATGGAGAAAGGATTCAGAAAGGTGCAGGCATTGATATGGAAATGTGACTATCCAGTTATCACAGTTCTCAAAAACACAGGCATTCTGGATGGGAGAGACGCCCCCTCCTGCTTCAGGGCACAAGGCAAACACTAACTGACAGCGGTCAGGAGGGAACTTTCAGTTTGTCCGTCATTGGCCACTAGGATTTCTTTCACCTTCTCCTGAAGCAGCCAGTGCTGGGATAGCCGCTGTCAGAGGCAGGATCCCAGACCAGATTGGCCCTGGTCTGATTTGCTCTGGCAGCTCCTGTGTTCTTAAAAGCTTCCGTTTTAGAGTCTGATACAGCACAACACTTAAGCACACACTGAACAGGGCTGGATTGACTCATGGGTTTAAAGCTCAGCATGTGTTTAACTACCCTGCTGAATCGGGAGCTTAGAGAAACCATATTCAAAACCTGTTTAGATAATTATCCCCAAACAAAACCAGCTTCTTTGAAGAGAAAGCTCTTATGAAAATCTACTATTATTACTGGCTGAGGGAAGTGAGGCCCCACACCCAACCCGATGGCATTTCTGTCTGTCTGTCTGTGTGTAATGTGATAACTTTTGAAAACCACGTTCCATCTGCTCCAAAGTTTCAGGGCTATTCTCATTGCCAGTGTTATAATGGGGACACAATGCCTAGTGCAGTTAAAACGCTGAGTACATGGTTGTCTTCTGCCCTTTTGGCTGAGTGAAGCAAGGCCCCACACTGAAGTTGATGGCATTTCTGTCTGTCTGCCTGTAATGGTCTAACTTTTGAACACTGCAGTGTTTCAGGGCATGTTCTTGGCATCACTGGACAGAGCTCTTCTGATTTTGGTGAAAACTGGAGAACTGTAAAAGCTTTAGGATACAGAGTGAGGCGGTGACCTCAGGGTTAAGGTGAGAGTGAGGTTAGAGTTAGGATTAGCAGGACTCCAATCAGCCCCCCTAGCTGGACTTTTTGCCTTCTCTTCAGCCAGCCCCAGTCAACTGGACCCATCCCCATATTCCAGCCAGGCCTCTCGCCTCCCCATGCTGGTCAGAACCTTACTGATTTGGGTGAAAATCAGAAAAGCCTGATTTTAGTGGAAATTAATTTTTTCAGTTTTCTGCTTTTCACAAAAATCAGTAGGGTTATGGCCAAAGTGTATGAGGGGATAGGGATGCATTTGAAGGTGGGGGAAGGGTTTGAGGAGTCCATGTGGATGCACCACTTGGCCCATGTGAGCAATGAAGTGAGCAACCCTCTAATTAAAGAATTACCACGTAATTGTGCTCCGGGATCTAAACTCTCAGGATGAGATTCTGGGCTCGGAACCCGCAGCCCAGGGGCACATGAAGGCAAAGGCGGCTTTAACCCCCTTCTCCCTCCTTCATCCTCCTGATTCTGGGTGCTCCGGGTGCCAAAGCAGCCCCCACTGTAACTCCGCCCCCTCCCCCCGTTACTTTACCTTTCGCTCTGTGTTGCCTCCAGAAGTAGTAACTGGCCAGGGGAATGAGAACAGCCAGGAGAGCCAGGATCACACTCAGAGCCACCATCTCGGGACTGACCCTCGGGAAAAACAGCTCTGCAAGAGAAAGTGTCATTGACTAGTTGGAAGCAAACACGTGCAGAATGAAGGCAGGACAGTGGCAATAGTAACATGGACAGTTAATAGAATCTCACAGGGAAATACTTAGTGAGATGTGGGACCTTTGTGCTTTATTATTTAAACCAATGAAAGTCCAAGCTTTAGTCTTTTTACTGACTATGGTTAATTAATGGAAGGGGGTGTGCTGGGGATAGGGAGGGGCAGAGTGGAACTCTGCTATGCTGCACCTATCTTCATCCACCCCTGGCCTACATCCAAGCGAGCTATCGTTCCCTCACTTCCCTAGGCTGCTCTGACTGACCCCAAGGCTGCAACCGGTGCAGTCTGGCCCTCAGGATCAGAGCTGTGACCAGCTTCCTGACACCCCGACTCCCCTGAGCTCAGAGGGGCTCAGCTACATGAGAGAGTCTGAGCCAAATATGTTAATGCAGGATTTTAATAAAAACAAAACTTGGGCCTGGAAATTCAGAGTAAAAATTGCTCCAGATTCCTGTTCCCTGGGCCCTGGAGCAATGGCTGACTAGAGAGTTCTTTGCTAAGTGGTCACTGTGGTGTATTGAAACTGTGTAAAAATTACAGGCTGTCACTTTAAATCCTGAGGGGATTCCTGGTCCCACTTGCAGCCTGAGGGGCTCTGTAGAGAGCATGATGCTGGATCCTCTGCAGTCAGTCTGCAAAGAGCCGGCCTAGAGCAAGGTGGGCTGAGTTCTGCTCCTCTGACTTAGGGAGCAGCCTGTGTTGTCTCTCTCTGTATTTGGCTGTGGTGTGATAGAGTTCTGGATTCTTAGAAGTAAAGCAGTGTTACATTGCAGCCTTCCAGGAAGAGTATTTATGTTTTGTTTTACACTCTCTGTGTGTATGCTGTGAACATAACAATCTGGTAATCCTGGGCATATCATAGACTAAACAGCAGTGCTGCACTTTGAGACCTAAAATGAACAGTGCTTTACAACTGTAAAATTTTTATTATCATAGAGATTAAATATTCTGTATTAACCAACCTTTTTCAAAGCTAATAATACCTAAAATCATGACCTTTTTCCCCCCTAAAAATTAAGATGCCCTTAGGTAAGATTTTATTTCTGCATATTTTGGGCCTGAACTTTTTTTGCTGGTATTTTCAGCTGTAATCTAAGTAGCAGTGCTCAGATCATATCCAGGGTTCTCTTCTGCTGTTTGGGAAAAATGACTCTTTTAGCCAAATTTTCAGAAATACTCAGCAGCCAGCAACTCTCACCAAGAACAAAAGAGAATTCCCTCCTTGACAGCACAGAGAAGTCAGCCACAAACATAAATACTCTTGCTGGGAGATTGCAGCGCAACACCACTTTATTTCTTAGAATCCAGAACCATAACACACAAGAACCCCACAGCAAAGGGGAGGGCTGCTCCTTAAGGTAGCAGGCACAACTCACTCCACCTTGCTTTACACTGGCTCGTCTGGGGTGTAAATCTACCTTTCACTAGCCTGCTGCGCAGCCATGAGGGCCACACTGAAGGAGGGGAAAGGGACTCGGAGGCAGGATGCTGCGGCCTACCAGTGGGCCCGCATCTTCTGTGATGTCCTGGTGGTCTTTGGGACTGGCCATGGATTGTTGTGGGGCCCAACGGAAGCCGCTAGCACTCCTGCCCATGAGGATCCCCCCCAACCTTCCTCATAATGCCTGTCACCTTTGCCACCTTGAACACTCGGGGCTGTGGGATGGGTCCCTCAGGAGCCAGGTGATCTCCTTCCTTCGGGAGGGTAGTCAGTGTCATTCTTGCAGGAGACCCATATGGATCCAGCTGCTGAGGTCAGCTGGCGGCTGAAGTGGGGGGACAGGGTGTTCTTTAGCCACTTCTCTGCCCATGCAGCTGGAGTAGCCACCCTGTTCTCCTCCGACCTACAGCCCGAGGTGCTGGCGGTTGCCGAGGTCATGCCGGGCTGCCTGCTGCACCTCCGGATCTGCTTGGAGGGCCTGGTAATATCTATGCCCCAACATTAGGCCCGGAGCGGGTGCATTTCTTCAAGCAGGCATCTGCCTTCCTCAGCACCATGGATCCTCATGAATTCCTGGTCCTGGGAGGGGATTTTAACACCACCCTTGAGGAACGGGACTGCACAGGGACCGAGTAGTGCCAGGCCGCCGCGGACGTTCTCAGTGAGATTGTCAACCATCACTCCCTGGTGGACGTCTGGCTCAACCACCACCCGGATGAAGTGTCCACCTTCTCTTATGTGCGAGTGGGGGCAGATCGGTCGCACCACTCCCAACTGGACCATATTTACCTATCTCGTCACCATCTTGCACAAGCCCACTCCTCTGACATCCAGCTAGCCCTGTTCTCAGATCACCACCTGGTGACGATGACAGCCTCCCTCACGTCAGAGAGGCTGGGGCTGGCCTACTGGCACTTCAACAACAGCTTGCTGGAGGACATGGGCTTTGTGGCATCTTTCCAGGAGTTCTGGCTGGCCTGGTGAGGGTAGAGGCGCATCATTCCCTCAGCGCAACAGTGGTGGGATATGGGGAAGATCCTCGCCCGGCTCTTCTGCCGTGACTACACTCGGGGGACCAGCCGGAGGAGGAGAATGGCGATATAGCAGCTGGAACAGGAGGTCTTAGAGCTGGAGAAGCATCTGGCTGCCAGCCCTGAAGATCCATCCCTCTGCGGAGCGTGCCAGGAGAAGCGGGAGGAACTCTGGGCTCTTGAAGACCATTGGGCGTGGGGTACCTTCGTTTGATCCTGCATTGTCTCTTAGGGAGATGAACTGCGGCTCCCGCTTCTTCTACACCCTGGAGAAAAAGAGGGTGGCCAACAAACATGTCAACTGCCTTTTGACAGAGGACGGTGCCCCCTCACGGATCCAGCGGAGATGCGCGGGCGGGCCTGGGCCTTCTATGCCACCTTTTCTCCCTGGATATGACCGACGCCAATGCCCTCAGGGTGCTCTGGGACAAATTTCCATTGGTCAGCATAGGTGACCGGGACTGGCTGGAGCTTCCTCTCACTCTGGCTGAGCTCTCGGGAGCCCTCTGTCTCATGGCCACCAATAAATCCCTGGGCATGGACAGGCTGACTGTGGAGTTTTACTGCGTGTTCTAGGACGTCCTCGACCCAGACCTCACCATTGTCTGGGCTGAGTTCTTGGGGAGCGGGAGCTCCCCCTGTCATGCAGGAGAGCCATGTTCACCCTGCTGCCCAAGAAGGAGAACCTCCGTGACCGCAGGAACTGGTGTCCTGTCTTGCTCCTCAGCACGGACTATAAGATCATAGAATCATAGAAGATTAGAGTTGGAAGGGACCTCAAAAGATCATCTAGTCCAACCCTCTGCTCAAAGCAGGACTAACCTCAGCTAAATAATCCCAGTCAGGGCTCTGTCAAGCCGCAACTTAAAAACCTCTAAAGATGGAAATTCCACCACTTCCCTAGATAACCCATTCCAGTGCTTCACCTCCCTCCTAGTGAAAAACGTTTTCCTAATGTCCAACCTAGACCTCCCCAACTGCAACTTGAGATCATTGCTACTTGTTCTGCCATCTACTACCATTGAGAAGAGCCTAGCTCCATCCTCCCTGGAACCCCCTTTCAGGTAGTTAAAGGCTGCTATCAAATCCCCCCTCATTCTTCTCTTTTGCAGACTAAACAAGCCTAGTTCCTTCAGCCTCTCCTCATAAGTCTTGTGCTCCAGCCCCTAATAATTTTTGTTGCCCTCTGCTGGATTCTCTCCAACTTCTCCACATCCTTTTTGTAGTGGGGGCCCAAAACTGGACACAATACTCCAAATGCGGCCTCACCAATGCCAAATAGAGGGGAATAATCACTTCCCTTGATCTGCTGGCAATGCTCCTACTAATGCAGCCCAATATGCTATTAGCCTTCTTGGCAACCAGGGCACACTGCTGACCCATATCCAGCTTCTTATCCACTGTAACCCCCAGGTACTTTTCTGCAGAACTGCTGCGTAGGTCATCGGTCCTCAGTCTGTAGCTGTGCATGGGATTCTTCCATCCTAAGTGGAGGACTCTGCACTTCTCTTTGTTGATTTCTTTTGGCCCAATCCTCCAATTTGTCTAGGTCCCACTGTCTCCTATCCCTACCTTCCAGGGTATCTACCACTCCCGCTAGCTTAGTGTCATCTGCAAACTTGCTGAGGGTGCAATCTACCCCATCCTCCACATCCTTAATGAAGATGTTGAACAAAGGCCATTTCCGTGCAGGTAGGGTCCATGCTGGCGGACATGATCCATCCTGACCAGACCTATACCGTCCCAGGCTGTACCATCTTCAACAATCTTTATTCGGTCTGGGACTCCTTGAGCTCAGGTGCAGGGATGGTCTGTCGTTTGCTCTCCTACCCCTGGATCAGGAGAAGGCGTTCGACAGGGTGGACCACGGGTATGTCCTGGAACTCTGCAGGTGTTTGGCTTTAGGCTCCGGTTTGTGGGTTTTCTCCAGGTGCTGTACTCCTCCGCGGAGTGCTTGGTCAGGCTCAACTGGACCCTGATCACACCAGTCAGCTGCGGGCATATGGTGCATCAGGGCTGTCTGCTGTCAGGCTAGCTGCACACTCTGGCCATTGAGCCCTTCCTCCATCTCCTCCACTCTTAAAAGAGGCTGGCGGGGGTGGTGCTCTGTGAGCCAGAGTTGTGGACGGTGCTGTCAGCATATGCCGATGATGTGCTCCTCGTGGTCTAGGACCCGGTTGACCTGGTGCGGGTGGAGGCCTGCCTAGCCATCTACTCAGTGGCCTCTTCTACCCGGGTCAACTGGGTCAAGAGCTCCGGCCTGATGGTTGGGGCTGGGTGGCAGGCGAGCTTCTTCCCACCCACGCTTTAGGCCATCCGGTGGAACGTGTGTCCACTGCTCTATCTGGGAATGTGCTTTCTGGTACCCATCCTTCTCTGTCAGAGAACTGGGAGGATTTGGAGGGCAAGGTGGCTGAGCAGCTCTGGAGGTGGACAGGACTACTCTGGTGCCTCTCCCTGCTGGGGAGGGCACTGGTGCTTAACCAGCTGGTCCTGTCCATGCTCTGGCACCGCCAACAACCTGGTCCCTACCCTGAGTTTCCTGGCCAACCTCCAGAAGATGATTCTGGAATTCTTTTGGCCAAGACTGCACTGGGTCTCTGCAGGGGTCCTGAGTCTCCCCTGGAGGAAGGAGGACAGGTCCATACCTTCCGCCTCCAGGCCCTGCAGAGGCTTTTTATAGTGCAGATAGTCTGGGGTGGAGCGCACTGATGCACATCTTCCTCCGCTGACTCCTAGGGCTCCAATACGACTGGCAACTCTTTTTTCTCCACCCAAAGGGTCTTCTGCGAGACCGCTCCAAGCTGCCAGTGCTCTACCAGGACTTCCTCCGGACCTGGAGGCTGGTCTCTGCAACCATGTCCAAGGCGGCCTCTGAGGGAGCAGATCTCCTCACGGAGCCCCTGCTACACAATCCCCATCTCAGTGTGCAGGTGGCGGAGTCCTACTCAGTGTGCGAGAGGCTGGTCCTGGTAGGTGTCACAAAGATTGGAGACCTCCTGAACTATGACCAGCGGGACTGGGTGGATCCGCAAGCACTGGGTCAGCGCATGGGGCTCTCCACTCTTTGAACCCCCTAGAGCGTGCTCCAGGAGGTGAAGGCAGTCTTGCCCCCTGCTGCTTGAGCCTACCTTGAACGGGTCCTGAGGTAGGGTGCTCCCCGACTGCCCCTCACTCTGAGCCCTCCAGGCCTCTTCATCGGACCCCTGCCCCGAGAGCCTCCACTACTACCTCCTTTGCTCACCCTGAGCTGGCTGCAGGATCTGCAGCTGGAGCACTTCTGAACTGTGCCACAGGCACACCTCCACACGCTCGTGCTCCACACTCTTCATTTCCTCGCCCTCGTGTCCCAACCTGACACCAAGTGGAAGGACCTCCTACCGTCTGTAGAGGGCAAGAGACCCCAGTGGGCCAGCCTGTATTTCACTATAGTTCCACGGCCTGCTGGGGATATCGGCTGGTGGCACCTTCACAGAGCCACATGCATGGGTGTGTACCTGGCGTGGTTCATCCCCTGTCCCGAAGCCTGTCCCTTCTGCGGCGTGAGGGAGACCCTGGCACACGTATACCTGCAGGCCCTATTCTGGCTCCTCCAGAACCTTCTCCTGAGGTTCTGGCTGCACTTCTCCCCACAGCTCTTCACCTATGTGCACCCCATCCACGGCCCCACAAGTCACGGGACCTCCTCATCAACCTCCTCCTCGCCTTGGCCAAGGTGACCATCTACAACAGGAAGAGGAGTTTGGCTGAGGAGGTGCTCTGCGACTGTGGGGCCTCCTTCCGTTCCTCCATCCGATCACGTCTCCGAGCAGAGTTCTTCTAGGCCATGTCCGCTGACTCCTTAGCTACCTTAAAGGAGCTGTGGGAGTTGTCCAGGGTCCTCTGCACAGTGTCCCCTTCAGATTCCCTCCGTTTAGCCCTTTGACCTCCTCGCCCATCCCTGTTTTTTCATTTGTTTTCCCTCGTAGTAAGTTGAGTCCAGGTCCAGTAGCTCCTCTGTTTAGCCTGGGAGAAGGACTTTTAGCTGTGGGCAGACTTGCACCCACCCACATCCTGGTGCTCAGATAGTACTAGCCTGCTGCACACTCACTGGCTGTGTGGATCCTGCTGCTGTGCACTAAAAGTTCCCTGATGCACTTTGATCTGTTACTGTTTCAAAATGGGGTTGGTCAAAGGGCACTACAGAATTGTTAGTACATGGAGCAGGGTCCACACAGACAGATAGTGCATGGAAGCTAGAGTGAGGCAGATTTACCCCCTTGACAAGAAATAACTTCACCTGTAGACAAACCCTGATTCTGCTCCCATGCTGCAGAGCCCTCCTCTAGCCTTCAAACAGGACTTAGAAACCCCCAATCCCAACACCCATTCTTAAATTGACAGCTTGCAATTCCAGCATAGTCCTCACTGCACTGCAGGAACAAAGGAAAATTCCCTCCCACTCCCCCACAGAGAAGAGATGATCACTGGATATGGAGCAGCTCTGAGAATCTGGCCAATGGCAGCCCAGCCTGCAAAGTCCTAAACACCCTCAGCTCCTGCTGGAGTCACAGAGAATTGAGGCTGCTCAGGATTTACAAGAAGCGCTCGGCACCTTGAAGGTTCAGGCCAATAATGAGAAGATACAATTTTAAATACCCTCCACCAATGTCTGCACCATCTCAGTCTAGCCACATGCAGCTTGGACAGGCGCTGACCTGCTATGGAAATTGGTGACTCCCTTTCCTGGTTGAGTCGGGGGTTCCTGACACAGCAGGACACTTTCCGGTTGGACTCCTCTGTTAGAACAATGGCAATCTCTGTTTGAAACAGGCCATTGGCCTCTTGGGATATCTTTTCAGAGGCTGACGGTATGAGCTGCCCCTGGAGATCTCTCCACAGCACCTCGGGCTCTGGGTACCATCCAGATGATCGACACACAACCCGGATCCCTCCATCCTGATGTCCCTCCACAGAGATTGCTGGAGCAGAGCCCAAACCTACAGAAGAAATTAATGAAATTGTGATGACTCTACAGAGCCAAATAATGAGCCAAAAGTTTTTACATTATTATCAAAAGCCATTTCCTATTAAACTAATAACTGACTATGAGTCCACGGGTGTGATTGATTACTTACATTGCCAGATTCCAATTTGATATACAGTACAATTAATGTTAATGTCAAGGCTGTTCTATGCACAAACTTGCTCCAATTTAGTTAAAGTGGTTTAGTTAAACCAGTGCAAACCCCTGTGTGGACACTCTTTAATCTAGAAGGAATCGACACAAGCCAAATTAATACAAACCATTTCCGAACCATTTAAAAGTGTCCACTTAGGGTTTTTGCACTATATCACTGAAACCAGTGCATGTGTAGACAAGCCTTAAATTAATTCACTACCAAAAAATTTAGTTACTGGGGAGGTCAGGTTGCCTTGGCAGTGCCTCCTTCCATTCCAGAATGCAGGTGTTGGCAACCAAAAATTGGATTCCACTGAGAGACAGGAAACACACCTACACCCACAAAATCCAGATGTTAGATAACACGAAAATGCAGAGTTAAGGTAATGCCTCCCACACCGGACCACTCTTTTACTAAAATTATCTTACTCTGAAATAAGAGGGACGCTCACAATCTGTTTCTCACACGTCTCAAGCCCCCTGCCCAGGCCCTGGCTGCGCTGCAGCGATGCCGTGGGTCAGACACTTGCTCTGGCAGTGGCCACATGCCCGCAGAGCCCTTCTCCCCAGCATCAGCCCCTGTCAGGGTCATATTTCCCCTCCCAGTCCTGCCTGTGAGGCCTCTGGGCTGGTGGCATCTCCCTGCGCCAGGCCCTGCCCAAGTCCCCCCTGGCTCTTCTCAGCCACTCACTGCATACGGCTCCAGCCCCAGTCCCAGCTCCCACTCTGCTTCAGCATGGCTCAGTTCGGCTCCCTGACCTGGCTCCTTCTCTGGCCTCCCAGCTGCTGGCTGCTGTGTCCCTAACTCAGCCCTGCACTCTGTCCAGGCAGCTCCAGCTTACACTGAGGATAGGACCTTTCCCACAGCTCCCTCATTGGCCTGTCTGCCCCAGTCAATCAGGCTGACCTGAGCATTGGCCTCTCTCTACTGGCGGGATTTCGCAGGGGAATTTCTTTAAGGGATTCCCGCTTTAAGGGCTCTCTTAAAGTGGACCCTCCGCCGACAAATCTCTTAAAGGGGCAATGCCATACACAGACAAACTTTCGGCAGCAGCAGGGCTAACTGAAACACTGGCCGAACGCGGCCGGATCAAAAAGTTTTGCCTGCCAAATGTGGCCCGCTGGCCGTATGTTAGACACCTCTGCCTAATACAGTGTTATAGAGTGTGCCAGCTCTGTTTCAGTTAAGAGTGCAAAGACTTTTCTGTTTTTAAAGGAAGATTTTTCTAAGTGCTCTGAAATCTTCAGGCAGATCCGGGTTGTTGTAAAGTTTGCTGTGATGTGTAGGAGTGTAGAGTTGGGAATGATCCAAATGTGGAGTCATTTGAGCAAAAGATTTCCAAGATACAGACCCTGAAAAAAAACAGCCTTTCAGAAAGTTCACAGATTCTAGCAACATTGAAGTTTGAAACCCATCTGGAAAAAAATCTAACACTGACCTGTGAACATCTGGGGGAAACTCAGACAATGTCAGAGTGGGTGGTTGGTTTGTTTTTCTTTTTTGAGATATAATCTGCACACAGCAGATAATTCAGAAGGTGCTGAAACTATATTTGAAAAGACAATAAATTACACATACAAGTGTTTGCTGGGTGGAGTGATTGGGATGGAAGAAGAGGTGGGAATCAGGGAGAGGACTGCAACAAGGAATGTGGGTATTATGGGGAGGGGGATAAATTGGAATGGGTGGTAGAATAAGAAAGAAGGGTTGGGGCCTCCTCAGGTAAAGGGAAGGAGAGGGACGGGGGGATGTGATATTGTGAGGGGTGGCAGTAAAAGTTGTGGGTTTAGGAGCAGGGAGGCCTGTCAGCCCCAAATTCTCCCCCATGCTGGGATCTGGGGGAGCCCTTCCCCTCGGCAGGGCTATTAGCTCCCTTTTCTGTCCTCTGCATGTCCTGGGATCTGGGGGATCTGCCATTCCTGGAGTGTCTAAACCCCTCATGTGATCTGTGATGAAGGGGGTGGGATGGGGGTGGCTGAATGTGGTGAAAATGTAAACGTCTGAAATGCAGGAAATTAATAGTTAAAATATACATCACGCCTGTGTGGGGATGGGGGGCTGGCAGAGTGTGGGGGGAGGGGAAGTTGAATTGGGTGGGCCTGCAGCATTGCTGGGGAAGTCTGGCTCGAACAGGGGCAGGAGCCCAGCTAGACATGGTAGTTGGGGTGCGGAGCCCAGCTTAGGGTGCAGCTCAGGCTACGTAACCAAAGCAGTGTCTGGCCCACCAGTGCGCTGCTGCCTGTGACGTATGCACCAGAAATGTAGGGCAGAGGGGGAGGTATATGTGGGGGGGATTATTCGGAGCACCTTGGCAGAGCTGTCCCTGTGACATGCGGCGACGTACAGGTGTATCGGGAGGGATCAGTCATGCCTCATTTCAGTGCTGAGTTGTGCAGGTTGTGTCAGTAGCAGCCATGGGGACTGTCAGCAGCCTGGTGTCAGATATGGTTGGTAAAGGGTCAATGAAGGCAACGTCCCAGAAGGAATCCTCAGGGCAAGGGTGATGGGGTGGGAACATTTTACAAGCCGGGGGTGGTTTGCGCAGAGCAGGCTCAGTGTTTGAGTGTAGACCAAGTGTTCGCTGCACCTGACCTGAACCTCATGGCACAGCTGGTTACAGAACTAGCTGCACCTCTGTCTCCTTTCTGCTCTCTCTGGCAGCACCTTCAGGGGTCAGGCCTCCTGCCTCTCCCTGTCCTGGGGGCAGAGAATTCCTCAGTTTCCCCAATCGTAACCCAGGCTCTGGGCTACAGCACCCTGTATAACAACCACTGTTATCCTGTGGGTGCCAGACAGGAACCAAGATCATTCCCAGCTGGTGACATCAGTGTGGGGGGGATCAGCCATTTTTCTGCCCCAGTGTGCACAAAAACAGTTGTGATAAGCACAGGTTAATGTCACCTGACTGTTTAGGGGTGTTTGTGTATCTCATTAACCCATTGCTCTAATGATCTCAGATTTGGGCCACTAACCCTATCCCAGATTCCAATGAGTCACAACAATTTTCAAGACAGTCTGAGTGTGTGCCTGGATTTCAGAGACCTTAGAAAAACTGGTTGTTAAACAGTAAACTACAATCAGCCTTACCCAGAGCAGAGCTACCGACCTATCATAACAGGAAAACTCGTGCATCTCACCATGAACCCTCTGACTCCACTTATTACCCTGTTTAACACATTAAAACATCAGCAGACATTACTGACCTGCCACCTGCAGTTCCAATACAGCTTCTTCATAAGAGACACTGGACTGAAAAAAACATGTGTACTGCCCAGCGTCTGAGGGCCGGATATCGCGTATTCTCAGGGAAACACTCCCATTGGTGATGTCGTCTTTCAAGAGCTCAGTTCTTCCTTGATATTCCGGCATCTGCTCTCTGTACAGATCCTGCCCATCACGGTACAGGTGCACCACTGCAGAGAACCGGGATTGGAACCATCTCAGCTCCATGCTCTCAGCGCTCATCCTGGGGGAGAGGTGACAGGGCAGGACGGCCTCCCCACCTACAGAGGCAGTGATTGGACGGTCAGGTCCTGTCACTGTGAACTGTGCTGTGAAATGTGCAATGGAAAATGGAAATTAAATCAGCGAGGGGCTAGGAATGGCATTAATTAGCAACAAGACTCACAGTAAGAGAGCGCCCTGTGTTAGAAGTGAGCACCACGTACCCATGCAGTGCCCCAGACATGTCTGTGAGTGCAGAAAGTCACAGGCTTGGGGTAACTGCACCTCTGACCCCCTCCGTGGTCTTCTCAAGGATTGTCCCCTCAGGCCTCCAGCCATCACCTCTCTCTGGGCAGGGACCCACATCCTTCTCCCTCCACATTGGGGCTTTAGGATTTCACCCACCCCCCGCAATTGACTATGCTTTTCCCAGCAGGCCTGGCCAAAGTCCAGAACCTGCGCTTTGCTTTCTCTCCCAGGGCTATGAACAGTGTGTGCCAGCAGTTACCAGTAACCACATCGCGCTGTCAAAGCAGAGAATATTTAAGGACAAAAGCCTGAAAGAGGAGACTTACCATAAACCAATCAAAAGGCTGAACGCATGTTATGTTTATACCAAGGAGTCTCATCTGGCACATGGGACTCTCTGATATGTTCCAAAGTCTTTCAAAGCTTTCTCTAAGGCAGTGGGCCACAAACCTTTAGGGTCACGCCCCCCTTAACTGGTTTGCATCCCCTCAGGAACTGCAAACGGGAGCCGGGGGCTGGGAACCGGGGCTCGAGCTGTGGCTGTGTTTGGGGCTGGAGCTGCAGCCACAGGGCCCGGGGCCAGGAGTGGAGCCACAGGGCCCAGGGTCATGAACAGGGCTGGGAGCCAGTGCTCAGGGCCCAGGAATGAAGCTGGGACCCAGGCTGCAGCTTGGAGCTGGTGCTGGCCAGAAGCAGGGCACGGGGCCTGGGTGCAGGCCACAGCCAGGAGCAGGGCCTGGGTGTGGGACATAGCCAGGTGCGGGACATGGCCAGGAGTGAGGTAGGGGGGCTGAGGCTGCAGGTGAGTGGGCGGGGCTGGAGCAGAGATGGGGTCAGATCTGGGCTGGGTGGTGCTTCCTCTCCACCCCTGTGGGTGCTGGCCCAGGTCTTGCTGCGCCACCCTCCCCCAAAGGTTCCTCCACACCCGCCTAGCAGGGTGCACCCCACAGTTTGTGGACCTCTATTCTAAGGGTTTTTTCCTCTTGTTTAAGAGGTCATGTCAGTTTATAGCCCAAGATCTCAGGCCTCCAATCAGTTTAAATCCAGCTTTTATACCAAAATCTTTGTTCTCTTTGGTTTCTGGGACCTGGTCAAACCCAGCTGATGCAATTCTCTGAGGAGTGGCACTTCCCTGGAATTGTTACCTGTCCCAAAAGTAATGACACCCCATGGTTTTTAATCCTGAGGGAGATTGGGTTTTAATCCTGAGGGAGATTGGGTAACCCTCCCCCATGGCATTGATTACAATCCCAACCCACAGAGCTACATATAACGTGTAGATACCACTGAGAAAGGGGACACAAAAATGAACAGAACATTCATAAAGTGAATTCAATAGTCTGCAAAATACCCCATGTGGCTGCAGAATCTGTCACTCAGAGCTCACAGGTGAATGTCAGACACTGTCCCTGTTATCTCTGAATAGGGCTTGAAATGTCTCACGGGCACCCTGGGGATAATGATACTGGGGGCCTGGTTCTCTGATACCCCAAGGCCTTTTTGTGCTGCTCCAGCACAGGGGCCTCCTCACCCCAGCAGGGATGGTGTAAAGGCTGGCAAGGTGTAAAGACAGGAAAACAGATCATCATCACTATGCAGGTGATGGCTTTAAAGGTAAAGTCAGAGGTCAGATAATGGAGAGAGAGAAGGAAGAGGATAGAAAAGTGCAGGAAGCAGAGAATTGGTCACTGTGGAACAGCACAGAATGGGGAGAGGAGTGGTCTCAGTGCAGAGACTCAGCATTCAGAGACAGAGAGAGCTGGTTAAACTAACAAGTTGGAAACCACAGCAGGAGGGAACCAAAAGGCCTGAGTAGCTGTGAAGTCAGCACTGGGGGTGGAGAGGGTCACTATAAGGGCTTCACCAGGGGAACAGAATGAAGAAGCCGGCAAATGTCCTCACATCCTCATTGTGAGATGAGGTTTAGCTCTGAGCCCTACTCAGACTGTCCAGTGCAGCAGCAGTGACCTGTGGGTTGTCACTTCATAACTGGAGAGTCTGGGATTCAGGACTCGTTGGTGGCTGCAGAGTCTGATTTGGGACGTGCTGGTCTGGCAGTGCGGTGTGTAGGGAAATTGGGAAATGTCCTTTTAAATAGTTTGTGAGCCCTGCCGTGGTACTCACTGGGTTCTGTGTTTTAGGAGCTGCCAGGACCCAGCGAGAGCCGTCGGATGGATGTTGTGTCAAGGCCTGACAACGTGTGTGTTGCTAGTAACCATGGTTCCTGAGGATCCAGCTGTGCCCTGTGGTGTCTCCATGTGGCCGGTTGCTGTGTAAAGAGCAAAACCACAGCAGGCGGGTGGAGCAGAGGCGGGTTATCAGACCAGGCCATGGCGTGAGAGGGACGGTGATGACCAGCAATAGCAATGGGCAGCAAACCCAGCGAGCAGGCCGGAGCTCCTACCTGATGGCAGCCTGTGAGCCTGCAGAGCGAGACAGAGAGTGATGTAGCCCAGCAGAGCGGAGCTCACTGTGGAGCCGGGGGAGAATGAGGGAACCTTCTCCGTCATCATAGCAGGGCCTGGGGAACAGGAGAAATAATAGATGGCGAGTGAGTGTGATGTGGTGACTTTAACTACCCAGTCACCTGCTGGAAAAGTAATATGGTAAAACAGAAAAGGTCAAATAAGTTATTAGAATGTATTAGGGACAAATTTTTGTTTCAGAAAGTGGAGGAAGTAGCCAGGGGAACAGCCAGTTTAGATATGATTCTGACCAAGAGGTAGGAACTGGTAACAAATCTGAAGGTTGAAGGTAATGTGGGAGAAAGTGATCATGAAACAGTGAAATTAATAGGCATTAGGTTTAAAACAAAAAGAAGTACTTTTTTCACACAATGCACAGTCAACCAGTGGAACTTGTTGCCAGAGGATGTTGTGAAGGCCAAAACTATAACAGAGTTCAAAAAAGAAGTAGATAAATTTATGGAGGATAGGTCCATAAATGGCTATTAGCCAGGAGAGTCAGGGATGCAACTCCATGCTCTGAGTGCCCCTAGCATCTGTTTGGCAGAAGCTGTGAGTGGATGACAGGAAATAGATAACTTCATGATTGCTTGTTCTGTTCATTCCCTCTGAAGCTCCTAGAACTGGCCATGGTCAGAAAACAGGTTACTAGGCTAGATGGACTGTTAGAAATAATCAAACAGGTTGTCCTGGGGGCAGATTGGGGAGAAAGAACCCTTTCCACCTCCACGCCAGGAGTGAGCAACAAGGGAGTTACTTTACAATTCTTTTATCCATAACAGTATGTAAATATATACATTGCCAGCCACTCCTAGGCCCTTATTTGGTTACATTAACACCTAGAAAATGAATATTAACAACTACATAATGAATATAATTATACCCGCCCCTGTTTGTTGTTTACAGGATTACCATATAGAGGTCAGGCACATCACCTTAAAACCTATACATTTTACACTAACATTCTTTGAAGTAAAGGCATGCCAGGGGAGAAGGAAGATAATGCTTCTTTCCCACCAAGGCCTTACTTAGAAGTGATGATAATGATTTTATTGCCAGGAAGGGAGGAAAAGAAGAAAAAGACAACAGACTCTAACTAAAATTTATACCAATTAATAGAAACAAGATTTCATGATAATAAGAAACATGCTCTTGCCATTCTCTATAATTTAGGCCTGACTACTTGTCCAGCTTTTAACTCTTTACTCTCTACATGGACCATTGGTCTGACCCCAATTTGGCTGTTCTTATCTTCTTATTTCATAAGAAGAAGGAAAGGAAGGAATTAGAGGAGCAGTAAAAAACAATGATATTCAAAAACACAGACTTTTAACAAAATCAGAGAATGCATAGGTAAGGTTCCATGGAAAGAAAATCTAATGAAGAGATTACAGGGACTTCAAGTGAAGAAATGAACAGGATGAGGTGAACCGTGGTGGTGAGGGGGGAAGGATCCTGTTTACAGGTAAAGAACAAAGGACTGATCTAATATATCTGGGGGTGCAGAAAGATGCCCTGGTATCCTGCATCTGGAGGGAGAAGCTGCCAGCAGGCGTGGTCTCAGGAAAGGAGGGGCTCAGCCATCCAGGTTGAAAAACGCTGTGAGAAGGACTTTGGGGTGAGCAGCACCTTGTCAGACAAGAGGCCATCTCATTAGCTGGGGTTAGGCTCAATTATTTTATTTGGAACCATTTGGTTCCATTAACTCTACTTGCTTCTTCTTGAATCTCTGTTAAATAAACATGTTCCTGTTTCCACTATAAATACAGCTAAGTGCTGTGTGTTTAGCAGAGCTGTGTCCTAAGGGGAAAGTGGTAAACTGGGGACACTGTTACTCTGGGAGCAGCGGATCTGTGAATGCTGTGAGTGTCCAGTGGAACAGTATGGACACTCCCAGGGGATGCTTAATGGAACTGGGGGCTGGCGCATGCCCATCGCTAACCTGCAAAGGGGTGCCAGAGTTTGTGTGAATGGAGAGGAAAGTACGTGCGATGCCTGTGTCTGGGGTTGTCAGGTATCGACGTGCCGCACAGCCATGGGTACCCCCAGGAAGTGTTGTACTGGGGCATGGCCCTGACACTGTGAATCCAGCCCAGCCAATGTGCTCCAGACACTGCAATAACCCGCGGAGCTGCAGCTCTGGCGGCTGCACTGGGGAGTGTTAAGGGGGAAAGGCCGAGCTAGGCCAGGCCTCAGAGTGGGCTGGAAACGGCCCCTCCCCGTCCAGCCCTGTCACTAACAACCGCCAAGTACTTGTGGGGTCAGTGACCCATGGCCCTGCTGTGCTTATCCCAGGGGAGGGTTCTCCATGGCCTTCCCTCCACAACAGCTCAGCCCCAGCCTCTCCCCTGGACGCCCGCCCTGTGTCAATGGCACCGGTGCCCCAGGGTCCGTGCACCAGCAGGGATGAATTCGGTCATAGATTGCAATGGGTGGAATGTCACAGACACAGTACAGCAGCTGCCGCTAAAACCAACAGAGACTCCTCTCCTTCCCCTCCCACTGACACCAAACAGGAGCTGCTCAGAGACCCTGGAACCTGCCCACAGCACATAGGTGCGACAGGGGAGCAGTTCAGAGCTGAGCTCTTTGGGAAACATGGCCCTCAGCGTCTGTGGCTGCTGGATCCTGCAAGAGGCTGCACTGCTGTAAAGGGCAGTGAGCTTCCAACAAAGGCTGACTTTCACTTGGGGTTCAAACCACGTTATGCTGATGGAAATCTGGCTCAGTCCGGGTTGTGACAGGCACAGTGGCTGTAACCTGCCTTAGGTGAGGCCCAGAAGGCAGCCACATTGGGGAAGAAGTAGATGAGAGCAAGGCAGGTGGGTGAGTCACTCACCGAGCACCTGCATTCAGTGGTGGCTGCTGATAGTTTTCCAGTGAGAAGTAAAGCTACCCTCTCCCTGCCAGAAACCCCCCTAAGCGCAGCAGCAGCAGCATCCCCTGCCCTCCCTTGGGGTGAGCCCCCTCGAGATGCAAAAGGCCTCATGGGCACAGACAGGTGCAATTTACACTCACAGGGGGAGAGTTTTACAAACACAGGGGAGTTTAGGATTAATGGGGCTTGTGCTCCTATATCCCTTAGGAGCTTCAGAAAATCTCCCCCTCCCTGCCTCAGTTGCACCCAGTCTGACCTCAGGTGTTTCCCTTCGCATCGTTCTGGAACTTCACAATAGAGAGTAGGTGATGAAAACACCAGCACACCTCCACAGGAAAATTACAAATGGCAATCATTACCTACATCTGTGAGTAAATAAAGCACAACAGCAAACAATTGTGAACCTAGCAGTGGAAAAGTGACTGGACAGATCCCTGAATCTGTATGGTCATTCCTACAGCCACAGCTGAGTTCCCAGTTAGAAAATGATGCTTTATCCCCCAAATCCCGGGAGTGAGGCCCTTTCATACCAGCAGCTCATCTGACTAATAGAGGAAATATCAAGGGGAGCAATTCAGCTGAAGTTGCAGTGAGTGAACCCTACCTGCAGAACCCAGTGGAGTTGTTTCTGAGCAGCTCCGATCTCTTCAAGAGGCTTCTAGCTTCGTTAGCACCCAGAGCCATTGTCTCTAGGGAGAGCTCCTGCTCCCAGTGATGGCTTCCCTGTCCCAGGCGGTAACAGCCATTCTGTTGGTGGAGTCAGGTAGCTACAGGGTTTAACTCCAGCCTGTTCATAAGGTTTTCATTCAGTTAATACATTTTATATGAAATGGAAGCGTCGTCTTCTCTTGGCATATCCACCAGTTTCAAAACTGCAACTAAAATAGAGCCTAGAATGTTACAGAAACTGGATTCTCCTCCCAGCGTGGTTATGGCACAAAGGTCAAATTCCTCTGCAAGAAACACACCTGGAGGGCTCATGAGAGGGCAGCTTTGGTGCCAGCAGACTCAGCTCCACAGTTCGCCTGGTGACAGCCAGTTCTGCAGGCTGCTGTTCCTGTGCTCCAGGAGTCACTGTAATTATCTCTGCCCTGTGCAAAGAATGGGACCAAATTCTGCTGCAGCAGCCCCAGACTCAGTGGCAATGTAAATTTATTACAGTTCTCTGATGTAAAATTAACCAGTGACTATTTGGGTGATAGGGATTTTCACTATACTCTCCAGATCACCCAGCCCTACTCCCTGGGTTTCCACTCCCGCAATGTTGTTCAGACAGCCTGGTTCAGAACCTCTTTCCTGGGCCCCAGCTGCTGTGCTGTTCTCCTGGCAGCAGGTCCCAGTGGGGCAGGGAGACAAAAAACAAGATGGTGCCTGGCTGCATGCAACAAACCTGCTGAATTCTCTGGGATCTTGGAGAAATGCAAAATCCCCTGAGCAGGGAACGTTGTGATAATTGGGCTACACATGTACCCTAAATGTGAGCTCAGCTGTAAGAAGCAAGTAAACATTAATAAAATATCACAATAATCTATAACAATAAATGCTGATAAGAAAAGCTGCAACAGAGCCAGTGCTAACCCATTGGGGACCCTAAGCGGGAATAATGGGGATGGTCTTGACCCACCCCCTGAGAATTCTCACTGCGTTATTTCCACAAATCAAGGCCCCCTGAGCAATTGCTTAATCTGCTTATGCCAAGCGCTGGCTCCGGTGGGAGACAGACAGACTGAATGAATCCAGACAGAAAGGCCTCCAGGACTGTGTTAAGATCATGCCTGGTAAACATGAGAAGTGCAGGATGGGAAGTCAATGGACCACAATGGATGTGTCTGAAATTAGGCCTAGCTGGTGAACTATATAATGAAGGGACGAGCTATCCCACTACCATTGCCTTTTGGGGTCCTCTAAAAAAGAATTTTGGGGGGAATTAGGAGACACTAGCTGGAAAAAGCAAACTTTACCCCCATGGCTGCCGCCACCCACTATCTCTTGGGATCTCAGAACCCACCATTACACTTGTGGACCTTCATATACCTGATCAAGAGAGATGTGATGACCAGACCGAGCCAGGGAGGGACCCAGATGACATCACCACCTCCACTGACTCTGGTTAAATCCCAGGTACCACCTGGGATATGAGACTTTGTCACACACACACCCCTTTGTGTGTCCTTTTCCTTCTCTACCATGTTTTTTCTTTGTCCTATTCCTTTCCTTTTGCCTTCTGTATATTTTGCAGTCCAGCTATAAACCTATGGCCAGAAAGATGCCCTAAACAGCCCAGTCCTTGTACAATTTGCAATGTCCTCAGAGTGGCTGACCAGACTGTGTGCTGTGATTCTCCAGGAGTGAGGCTGCAAGTCAGAGTCAGACCCAAAGACAGAAGCTGCATTTTCTCTTTTTGCTGGTCTTTTCTCTCCCCTCTTGTGGGCTTTTCTTGTTTTGTCTTGTAGGAAACAGGATCAGACTTGCAGCTCCAGCCCATCTCACCTATTAATATCTACTCTTTTTTTCAAAACAAGGACACCTATTCTCATATGGCAGTCTTTAGCTGGTACTACAAATGGTAAGTGTTTCCTTCTAAAATCTATTGACAGTTAAAAGGAAAGAGAACAAGAAATGTTGTTTAAATGTGTGCCTGACTCAATACTTTATATTTCAAATATTTTAACGGTTTGTCCTTCTTTTCTGTATCTTTAATAAAAAGTTTAAGGGATTTTTAATGGTGTGTTTGTTGTGGGACTAAGCTGGCCGAAGGCTCTGAAAACCAAACCCCAAACCTTGTTTAAAACTGTTTAATGTTAGACCATGACAGAGTCATGTTAACACTTTTGACACTTTGGGCCCATTTATTCCATCAACATTAATACTACATATAATATAACATACAGTCATAAACTCCATGGGGCCTTGGCTCAGATGCCTGGGACAGTTCATTTCTCTCAGAGCTACTGTTTCAGGCTGTCTGCAGACTCAGGCAGCGATTACCTGTTCTCAATTTAAAGGTTCTCTCTGCAACCATAAGGCTAGAAACATAGGCTGAGATTTCAAAGCCACCTAGGAGATGGCATGATGAGATTGTCTACAATGGCATGTGGCCCATCTGCGACAGTAGTAAATAACTCCAGTGGCCAGAGACAGGACATTAAAAGAGGAGGGCTCTGAGCTGGACAATTAATTATTTCCCAGGTGTCTGGCATGTGGTGTCTGGCCACATGATCACAAACTAATTGATCACCACATTTGGGGTCAGGAAGCAATGTTCCCTCATGTCAGATTGGCAAAAAGCCTAGGAGGTGTTTCACCTTCCTCTGCAGCATAGGTCATGGGTCACTTGTAGGTTTAAAATAGTGTAAATGGTGGCTTCCTTTTTCCTTAAAGTCTCTAAATCAGGACTTGAGGATTCCAGTAACTCATCCAGAGGTTTTGGATCTATCACAGGAGTGGGAAGGTGAGGTTTTGTGGACTGCAATGTACAAGAGATCAGACTAAATGATTACAATGGTCTTTTCTGGCCTTAAAAATTTATGAGTCTTTGAACTGGGTGCCCAATTCCCATTAATTTAAAATGGGAACTGGGCATTGAAATCTTTTATATAGCATTGAAAATCCCACCTGTGATTTTTGAAGATGATGATGGAGATTCTGGAGCACAGTTCTGCAGCAAGAGGTGAATTCTGCAGCCTAAGAATTAAGGAATATACGAGACTTGACTATGATAAGGGAAACAAATGTTTGTATAACACCCACCTGCTCAGATTTCCTTCCGCACTAGAGAGAAATACCTACAAAGTTCTGGTTATAAGGAGGGTGACAATGGCAGGCAGCCAGACAGGAGCTCAGCAGCAGCTCAAGATCAGCAGGAAAAATCCTGCCACAGTGTTAGTTTCATTCATAGGTTTCCTGGCTCAAGCAAAATAAAACAAAATTGTAGAGTCTGTGGTCACATTCCCCACATGTAGCTGCACAGGCTGAGATCTAGTGGGCAGGTCCCAACCTCCTCTGGAGATCTGAGTCAGTCACTCTGTGTGTCCAGTGGATGTTTAGCCTCTCTGCTGAGACTCCAAACAGCACCTGCAATGGTGCTGGTTGTGTGGGTGGATGAGGCGATGTGGGCTCTAGTTTCCTATGAAATAGACTAAGACCCAACAGCTAACGTCACACAGGTCACCAGACATCGTCCATGTATCACTGGCACTGCACTATGACTGACCGACTGTACCAGAGCCCTCGCGGTGACAGAAACGAACGCATCAACGCCCAGCTACTTCTCTGTAAGAGAAACCTTCTGAAGCAGGATCACCAGATGCTGTTTGTCCTTCTAATAGCTTTGATTTCTGGGTCTGATACCTCGATATCTCTCTCCCCTGCATTTCCCCAGAATCTTGTATACAAATTATTGCTGGGAACATTGTTATTCCACTTTCCAGTCAGGTTTCTTTATTGTTCTTTATTAAACTCTTCCAAAATTAATGGATGAATAAATATAAAGGGTCCAGAGACCACAGTGATGAGTGCAGGATAAGAATCTGAATAGAGCAGAAGGGATCACCTCTGTTGTGCTAACACCTTCCAAAGATGTTGTAGCTGGAGGAAGTCTCCAGTGGGATCCCTCAGGGGATCTCCCTTTACATAGCTCTGTCAGTATGGGTTGCTTTCCCATAGACTGAGCTAGAGACTTGCCCCAAAACTGGCAGGTGACAGGACCATCTGTGTGGAGGCCTCAAGCCTCCGGCAGTCCCCAGGACCACTCCATGGAAGTACAGCTCAAGGGAGTCCCCTGTCATCAGAGCTGCCTGTGGAGAACCCCTGAAAGCAGATCCCCACTATGAACGGGGGGAGGGAGGAAAATATCATACAGCCTCAAGCTCAGGAATCTGCACCAGGCTGAGGGAGGGAGGATGGGTGTCCCCAATTCTGGCCCACCCATTCCCCTCAACATGTGCTGTAGGATCCATAGAGCCCACGCTGCAGGGGGGCAGTGCCACGGAGACTTCTGAGCAGTGTTCACATGGGAACAGGGAGACCCTGGTGCAGAGGTTTCTTGTGAGAGCAGATCTGGGAAGGGGGGACATGATTCACTCCTTCATTTGGTGACTTTTCTTCACACCGGTTACTATTAAAAGGCCCCTTGTCACTGAAGGCAGGAATTGTTGTAACCTTCAGACTTTACAGCAATAAATAATAAGGGTAAAACCATAAAAACATTCCCTTATCAGGTCAAAGGTTGCTTAATGGAAAGGGACACGTTAACTTTCTGGCTGGTCTATCAGTGTGTAGGCTGGTGGCACGGTCCAGCCAGGGCATTGCGACCCTTCCTCGGGCCCAGGATCAGAGGAAGGCCACAGCACCTTGGCCTATGGGAATAAACTCACAGATTACGAATCTTTAGCCCCGGCCCCAGGAGGGGCAGGCTAGCAACGCAGTCTGTAGCCCCCGGCCCTCAAGTGAGTGGGGCAAACAAAGCAGTCTATAGCCGCAGCCCTCAGTCAGGGCGGGGTGGCCAAGCAGTCTGTAGTCCCCAGCACCCAAGCAGGGCAGGAAAACCCAAGCAATCTATAGCTCCTGGCCCTGAAGCAGGGTGGGGCTGGTAAGCAGTTTACAGTCCACAGCCCTCAAGCTGCTGGTCCACCAAGGAACTGGTCCATCAGCTGCTGGAACATCGCAGGTGCCCTGTGGAGTCCGGAGGGCATCCTCACAAATTGGTATAGTCTACTGGGGGTCACAAATGCGGTCTTTTCCTTAGAGCTGACATCAAGGGGGATTTGCCAATACCCCTTCGTGTGGTCAAGCGTGGTGAAATATTGGGCCTCCCTGAGTTGATTGAGTAACTCGTCAATCCATGGCATGCGATAGGTATCAAACTTCGAGATGGTGTTAATGTGCTGGAAGTTGATACCAAAGTTGAGTTTTGGTACCGGCACAATGGGGCTAAGCCACTCGCTGGTCGAGGGTTCTATCACCCCAAGCCTCAACATGGCTCGGACCTCTTCTTCTACAGCGGACTGTATATGGTGGGAGGAGTGAGGGGGGAGATCTTGCGCTGTTATGCACCACCTCACCAGGGCACGTTTTAATGATGTGGTACACCCAGGTGGTTTTCCCAGGCGTTGCTGTAAATGTTGTGGTGAAAGTCTCCAACAGATGTTTCGCTTGTTGCCTCTGGGTCTCGGATAGGTCGGTGCCCAACTGGGGTTCACTGGGGTCTTCCCTTTCAGGGATATGTGGACCCAGGTCCAGATCAAGGCGTGAGGGTTCCTCAGGCCCAGGCTCCAAGGAAGGCCACAGCACTTTGGCCTACGGGAATAAACTCACGGATTACAGTTTTG
>NW_027132741.1:0-4689 GCF_026122565.2 Emydura macquarii macquarii | reverse complement strand
GCGCTTTTGTTATCAAAGCCAATATGGCAAAAACAACGAGGGTTACGCGGCACTCTAAAGACTAAAGTCTTTAGAGTGCCGCGGAACCCTCGTTCAAGAACAATGTAGATGCTTCTACACTTTGAGCTTTTGTTATCAAAGCCAATATGGAAAAAACAACGAGGGTTCTTCGGCACTTTAGTCTTTAGAGTGCCGCAGAACCCTCGTTGCCGAAAACAATGTAGATGCTTCTACACTTTCAGCTTTCGTTATCAAAGCCAATATGGCAAAAACAACGACGGTTCTTCGCGGCCGCAGAGCCCTCGTAAAACAATGTAGATGCTTCTAGGAGCTTTTGCTTCAAAGCCAATAGAGGGTGCCGACTTTAGTCTTTAGAGTGCCTCGGATCCCTCGTTGCCAAGAACAATGTAGATGCTTCTACACTTTGAGCTTTTGTTAACAAAGCCAATATGGCAAAAACAACGAGGGTTCCGCGGCACTCTAAAGACTTTAGTCTTTAGAGAGCCGTGGAACCCTCGTTGCCGAAAACAATGTAGATGCTTCTACACTTTGAGCTTTTGTTATCAAAGCCAATATGGCAAAAACAACGTGGGTTTCCCGCGGCACTGTAAAGACTTTAGTCTTTAGAGAGCCGCGGAACCCTCGTTGCCGAAAACAATGTAGATGCTTCTACACTTTGAGCTTTTGTTATCAAAGCCAATATGGCAAAAACAACGAGGGTTATGCGGCACTTTACTCTTTAGAGTGCCGCAGAACCCTCGTTGCCGAAAACAATGTAGATGCTTCTACACTTTGCGCTTTTGTTATCAAAGCCAATATGGCAAAAACAACGAGGCTTCTGCGGCACTTTACTCTTTAGAGTGCCGAAGAACCCTCGTTGCCGAAAAACTGTAGATGCTTCTACACTTTGAGCTTTTGTTATCAAAGCCAATATGGCAAAAACAACGAGGGTTCCGCGGCACTCTAAAGACTTGAGTCTTTAGAGAGCCGCGGAACCCTCGTTGCCGAAAACAATGTAGATGCTTCTACACTTTGAGCTTTTGTTATCAAAGCCAATATGGCAAAAACAACGAGGGTTCTGCGGCACTTTAGTCTTTAGAGTGTCGAAGAACCCTCGTTGCCGAAAACAATGCAGAAGCTTCTATACTTTGAGCTTTTGTTATCAAAGCCAATATGGCAAAAACAACGAGGGTTCTTCTGCACTTTAGTCTTTAGAGTGCCGCAGAACCCTCGTTGCCGAAAGCAATGTAGATGCTTCTACACTTTGAGCTTTTGTTATCAAAGCCAATATGGCAAAAACAAAGCGCGTGCTGCGGCACTTTAGTCTTTAGAGTGCCGAAGAACACTCGTTGCCGAAAACAACTGTAGATGCTTCTACACTTTGAGCTTTTGTTATCAAATCCAATATGGCAAAAACAACGAGGGTTCTTCGGCACTTTAGTCTTTAGAGTGTCGCAGAACCCTCGTTGCCGAAAACACTGTAGATGCTTCTACACTTTGAGCTTTTGTTATCAAAGCCAATATGGCAAAAACAAAGAGGGTTCTGCGGCACTTTAGTCTTTAGAGTGCCGCAGAACCCTCGTTGCCGAAAACACTGTAGATGCTTCTACACTTTGAGCTTTTGTTATCAAAGCCAATATGGCAAAAACAACGAGGGTTCTTCGGCACTTTAGTCTTTAGAGTGCCGGAGAACCCTCGTTGCCGAAAACAATGTAGATGCTTCTACTTTTTGAGCTTTTGTTATCAAAGCCAATATGGCAAAAACAACGAGGCTTCTGCGGCACTTTAGTCTTTAGAGTGCCACGGAACCCTCATTGCCGAAAACAATGTTGATGTTTCTACACTATGAGCTTTTGTTATCAAAGCCAATATGGCAAAAACAACGAGGGTTCTGCGGAACTTTAGTCTTTAGAGTGCCGCGGAACCCTCGTTGCCGAAAACAATGTAGATGCTTCTACACTTTGAGCTTTTGTTATCAAAGCCAATATGGCAAAAACAACGAGTGTTCTTCGGCACTTTAGTCTTTAGAGTGCCGCAGAACCCTCGTTACCGAAAACACTGTAGATGCTTCTTTTGAGCTTTTGTTATCAAAGCCAATTGGCAAGAACAACGAGGGTTCTTCGTTTAGTCAAAGTGCCAATATGGCCGAAAACACTGTAGATGCTTCTACACTTTGAGCTTTTGTTAACAAAGCCAATATGGCAAAAACAATGAGCGGCACTTTAAAGACTTTAGTCTTTAGAGAGCCGCGAACCCTCGTTGCCGAAAACAATGTAGATGCTTCTACACTTTGAGCTTTTGTTATCAAAGCCAATATGGCAAAACAACGAGGGTTCTGCGCATCAAGAGCAAAAACAACCAGGGTTCCGCGGCTCTCTAAAGACTTTAGTCTTTAGAGTGCCTGGGATCCCTCGTTGCCAAGAACAATGTAGATGCTTCTACACTTTGAGCTTTTGTTATCAAAGCCAATATGGCAAAAACAACGAGGGTTCTGCGGCACTTTAGTTTTTAGAGTGTCGAAGAACCCTCGTTGCCGAAAACAATGCAGAAGCTTCTATACTTTGAGCTTTTGTTATCAAAGCCAATATGGCAAAAACAACGAGGGTTCTTCGGCACTTTAGTCTTTAGAGTGTCGCAGAACCCTCGTTGCCGAAAACACTGTAGATGCTTCTACACTTTGAACTTTTGTTATCAAATCCAATATGGCAAAAACAACGAGGGTTCTTCGGCACTTTAGTCTTTAGAGTGTCGCAGAACCCTCGTTGCCGAAAACACTGTAGATGCTTCTACACTTTGAGCTTTTGTTATCAAAGCCAATATGGCAAAAACAAAGAGGGTTCTGCGGCACTTTAGTCTTTAGAGTGCCGAAGAACCCTCGTTGCCGAAAAAACTGTAGATGCTTCTACACTTTGAGCTTTTGTTATCAAAGCCAATATTGCAAAAACAACGAGGGTTCCGCGGCACTCTAAAGACTTTAGTCTTTAGAGAGCCGCAGAACCCTCGATGCCGAAAACAATGTAGATGCTTCTACACTTTGAGCTTTTGTTATCAAAGCCAATATGGCAATAACAACGAGGGTTCTGCGGCACTTTAGTCTTTAGAGTGCCGAAGAACCCTCGTTGCTGAAAACAATGTAGATGCTTCTACTTTTTGAGCTTTTGTTATCAAAGCCAATATGGCAAAAACAACGAGGCTTCTCTCGTTGCCGAAAACAATGTAGATGCTTCTACACTTTCACCTTTGGTTATCAAAGCCAATATGGCAAAAACAACGAGTGTTCTTCGGCACTTTAGTCTTTAGAGTGCCGGAGAACCCTCGTTGCCGAAAACAATGTAGATGCTTCTACTTTTTGAGCTTTTGTTATCAAAGCCAATATGGCAAAAACTACGAGGGTTCTGCGGCACTTTAGTCTTTAGAGTGCCACGGAACCCTCATTGCCGAAAACAATGTTAATGTTTCTACACTTCGAGCTTTTGTTAACAAAGCCAATATGGCAAAAACAACGAGGGTTCTGCGGAACTTTAGTCTTTAGAGTGCCGCGGAACCCTCGTTGCCGAAAACAATGTAGATGCTTCTACACTTTCACCTTTGGTTATCAAAGCCAATATGGCAAAAACAACGAGGGTTCTTCGGCACTTTATTCTTTAGAGTGCCGCAGAACCCTCGTTACCGAAAACAATGTAGATGCTTCTACATTTTGAGCTTTTGTTATCAAAGCCAATGTGGCAAGAACAACGAGGGTTCTTCGGCACTTTAGTCTTTAGAGTGCCGGAGAACCCTCGTTGCCGAAAACACTGTAGATGCTTCTACACTTTGAGCTTTTGTTATCAAAGCCAATATGGCAAAAACAACGAGGGTTCCGCGGCACTCTAAAGACTTTAGTCTTTAGAGAGCCGCGGAACCCTCGTTGCCGAAAACAATGTAGATGCTTCTACACTTTGAGCTTTTGTTATCAAAGCCAATATGGCAAAAACAACCAGGGTTCTTCGGCACTTTAGTCTTTAGAGTGCCGAAGGACCCTCGTTGCCGAAAACAATGTAGATGCTTCTACACTTTCAGCTTTTGTTATCAAACCAAATATGTAAAAAACACCGAGTGTTCTTCGTCACTTTCTTCTTGAGAGTCCCGCAGAACCCTCGTTACCGAAAACACTGTAGATGCTTCTACATTTTGAGCTTTTGTTATCAAAGCCAATGTGGCAAGAACAACGAGGGTTCTTCGGCACTTTAGTCTTTAGAGTGCCGGAGAACCCTCGTTGCCGAAAACAATGTAGATGATTCTACTTTTTGAGCTTTTGTTATCAAAGCCAATGTGGCAAGAACAACGAGGGTTCTTCGGCACTTTAGTCTTTAGAGTGCCGGAGAACCCTCGTTGCCGAAAACAATGTAGATGCTTCTACACTTTGAGCTTTTGTTATCAAAGCCAATATGGCAAAAACAACGAGGGTTCTGCGGCACTTTAGTCTTTAGAGTGCCACGGAACCCTCATTGCCGAAAACAATGTTGATGTTTCTACACTATGAGCTTTTGTTAACAAAGCCAATATGGCAAAAACAACGAGGGTTCTGCGGAACTTTAGTCTTTAGAGTGCCGCGGAACCCTCGTTGCCGAAAACAATGTAGATGCTTCTACACTTTCACCTTTGGTTATCAAAGCCAATATGGCAAAAACAACGAGTGTTCTTCGGCAC
>NW_027132740.1:0-47269 GCF_026122565.2 Emydura macquarii macquarii | reverse complement strand
CTACAGAGCCCTGCCTGCCCAGCCTTGACCAGTAGCACTGACGCTGCTGTCCCTAACCCCAGCACCCCCTAACCTCTGTTAGCCCAAGGCCAGGATCCCCCCCTGGCTGCTGGGAGCAGGGGAAGCTGGTCTGTGGGGTAGTGTCTCTCCCATTCTCATCCTCCCTCCGCTGGACCTTTCCACTGTCCCACAGCATGTCCCCTAAGGTGACTGGGGCTCTGCCCCCCTCTTTCAGCTGCTTCACATAAGTAGGAAGCAGCCCAGATCCTGTGGTTCAGGCAGCCTGACATAACAGTTAACGGTGACTGAAGAGGGGAAGGGCTTTGGGACAGTGGTTAAGGGCAGGGATGGTTACCGGGGCCGCCTGGGTTTCATCCCCAGCTCTGGAAGGAGGATAGTGGGTTAGAACAGGGGTGTCAGAGTCTGGATGCCTGGGTTCTATCCCTAGCTCTGGGAGGGGAAGGAAAGGGAGGCTGGTAGTTGAAAGCAGTGGGGGGGCTGAGAGCCAAGAGTGCCGTGGAATGGGATCCCAGCCGTGTCTCCCTTGTGACTCCCTCCGTCTCGTTGCAGAGGGGGACCGAACCCTGATCTCAACACCAACCTGGCCAACATCTGTCATGCGGGCTGGCTTGAGTGGGGGGCCATTTAGTATATTGGTGACATCAGCATGGCAGAATCATAATGATCCATGTGGGATAGGCCTTGTCAGGTACTGTTTGGAAGGTTGTAATGTGCTAAGTAAGATAATAATACTTATGTTCATGTGTGATATGTGAAATGGAAGTTATAGATGTATTTGAGAGATCTGTATTTCAAATTGTGCTGCCTGGGCAACACCCCAGATAGGAAGGCTGCAGAACAATGGCCTGCATAATGGCCCATTAAGGCCTTCCCAGGTGCAAGGGGCCCTGAGGGAGAAGCCAGCATCACCACTGAGTCATCAGAACCTGCTTACGTGACTCTGGACTCCATTGCAGGCAGCCTACCTGATGAAGCATCAGGACTGTCCTATGTGACTATGGACCCCAGGCACACCGGAGGAGTCACCAGGATTGGCCCATGTGACTATGGACTCCATTTTGGGACTTGTGACTGCCCACAGGCCGCATGGCCGGAGGAGGGGGTTTATAAGATCAAGCCAGAGAAACCATTTGGTCTTTGTTCCTGTCCAGTCTGCAGACCTACACCTATCTCTGGACCAATTCATCTTGCAACTGAACTGAAGGACTTAGACCCATCCAGTACTGGATGTAAACCAGAGAGAACTACACAAGCCTGCAAATCCACATTTCTTCCAGAAACCTGATGTAAATGGACTTTTAATCATTTGTATATCTGTGATTTACTTTAACCCTTTAACATTTCTCTCGTGGTTTATTCCTTTCTTTTTACAATAAACCTTTAGTTTAGACACTAAAGGATTGGCTGGCAGCGTGGTATTTTAGGTAAGATCCAAACTTATATTGATCTGGTGCTGTGGCTGACCCTTTGGGGTCAGAGGGAACCTTTTTAGTAAAGAGCAGAGAGTTCTAGTAACTGGTCTCTTTACTGGACCTGGTGCTGATTTGGGAGCCTGGAGCTGAAATGCAGTGAAGGGGGCTGTGGGCATTTGTGGACTGGCTTCTTGATATCCAGTGTGGGGAAATCAGAAGCAGTTCGTGGCTGGTTGGGAAGCCGGGCTTCAGTGTCACCCACCAGTGTGGGGAGAATCTGCTCTCCTTTTGCAGCCTGCCCTGACCTTGGCATTACCAGTTGGCTACCCTGGGCTTGGGTCGTATCACAACATCATTGAGCAGTGCCGGAGCAAGAGCATGCCCAAACCATCCATTGAGGCAGCCATCAAGGGAGGGATTCCACCAGCACAGCTCACAGGACAGAGGGGCTCCTGGGATGCAGCTTTGCTGCATTCTCTGGGCCAGGCCTGACCATGTTGAAGGTGTTATCGAAATATCACAGGATCTTTTTTAGGGGATAAGGCAACAAGCCACGTTTATTGTGAATACAGAAATTTGGTAAATAGTATCAATAATGCAAATACCAGGGAAACAGGATCAACATTGTATCAATATCAATATTGTACTTTACCTAGTAATTACAAATACAGAGACTCTTGTTAATAAAGTAAACGTCATTGACACATGTTTCAGTTGGTACTTTCATTCATACTCATACACACAGACAGGCATACACAGACAGGGAGACAGACAAACATACATAGGGGTCTCACAGATGTTATAGTTACCAGCCTCTTGGTGCTCCTGGTAGTCGCTGGCCAGGTGACTGTAGCACGAGGATGAGGAGCAAGGTTCTGCTGATGCGCACTGGTACTCCTGGCTAGTGTGGTGATGTAGACCTGAACCTCCAGCCTTCATCTTTCTGTCCCATTTTATAGGGAAAAGATCCCATGTAAGTCTATGGGTTTTTGCTCTGTCATGCTGCCTCTGCATTTGGTGTGATCCATAATCACCCACATGGTTGCAAGCCTGATCAGATTTTGTCCTTTGAAGTGGGCTGACTCCAAAGTTATCAGGGTGGACTCCTCTTCTGCCAGTTGAGTGGTAAAAATTATTATGTTTGCTCCTTTCTTCCTCCCTCAAATGTTTGAGATGAGGCTAGTGTTTTCTTCATCATGTTTGGACATCCCTTACTTAGACCAATTGTTCAATCACTCTCCCTGTCTACACCCACCTCAATTGCTCAGCCATTCACACTTCAATCACTCAGTGCCAACTCCTAGCTGAAGAATTCACATATTTTTTTAAAGCAAATGTTATTTCATTTGTGCCAGTGTCTTTCACAATTAGGTAGGTATATTACATTTCCCAGTGTGGCTTCTTTTACTTAAAAGAGGGTTTTTACAAATATTCGGAAAGTGGGTAAAATCAATAGATAAAATTGTCAATGGAGCAGTTTTACAAATAATCTTAAAACATAGAATTATTCAAAGTAAAAACAGCCTTGAATTATTACTAAATAATATGATTTGGAACCATGTCAAACTGGAATGTAGGACTGACAGAGAATAGCTTAGACAAAAATCTGGGATCTCTTGTTCCAATGATATGCAGTAAATGAATATTTTAAAAAGACTGAAGTGAACATTTCAAAGGGTAGAACAATAAGAGTCAGTTGAGGTTTTAGCTTTTCATTAAAGGTACAGTGTATCAGGCTGAAGTGCCTCTTGGTAGGAAGCTGGGGTGGGTGTTTGTGGCTCTGTTCTTTCATGTATTTCATAAAAGCCAACAAAGAGAGTTTGGAGCCCTGAATGAAGGAGCGAGGCTGGGCTTGTGGCCACTGGTGAAAGAGGGAACTCAAATACTGCCTCCCAGGAGTTGGCGCATGTTAGAGGGAACGACACAACCCCAGGGGTGGTAACAATATGGGAGGTGGGCAGGGGAGGGACAAGAGCAGGATCGGGGGCAGGAACGGGGTCGGGAAAGGGAACAGAGGCAGGGACGGGGTTGGGATCAGGGGCCCCAGTGTCAGAGCCACCGAGGTGCAGCTCTGCCTGACCCAGCATGGGGGTCAGGGGCATGGGGTCGGGCCCTCACTGACACTGGGCCTGGGCACCAAGATGGACTCAGTGCCTGCAGCCCCCGTGAGAGACAGGGGACGGCCTGGGTCAGGGCCCCCAGAAGGGGTAATGAGCAGCTGCTGTACCGCAGATGCCCCGGGGCCCAGCTGCTCGGCGCCAGCCGTTGCCTCAGGAGGTCCGGCGGCTGCAGATGTGATGCCGGCCACAGCCAGGCAAATAGTGGCAGTGGATGGTGGCTCAAGGACAGGTACAGCAGTCTGGGAAAGGGGAGAGGAAGGAGGGGAGGGGCCATCTCAAGACCGCCCAGATCTAGGCCCAGTGGCAAAGGGTCTTCCTCCCCTTGGGTAACCGGGGTCAGACCCAGGGACTCGATCTCTGCAAAAATGGGACCGTAATCCCCCTCCACCACCCCAGGTGCCACCCGCCCGAAGCCGGGGCAAGTACCTTGGCAGCGATGGGGGGCAAGGGTGACAGGGTGGCTGGGGCAGCTCCCTCTAGGGATCCCCCAGGAAAGAAAGCTAAGAGGGCCTCCAGAAGGGGGGAGGTGCAAGTCCTCCACACCGCTACAGTGTCCCCCTCGACTGGCTCTGCCTGCTGGACTGCGTCGGGAGGCGCAGCAGAAGTCACAGCGATGGCAGCCCCCTTCAGAGACTTCCGGGGGCTTCCTCCCCATCCGAATGGGCAGGGAGGTTCTGAGCCTTCTTCCGCTTGCCACGCTTCCCCCAACAAGCACCCAGCCCTCCAAGGTGGTAATGGAGGGTGGGCCCGCAGGGTCAGGGCCAAGCAGCAAGGGCGATGGTGTCAGGGGTCAAAAGGGTAGGGACAGGGCAGCAAAGCGACGGGAAACCTCCCCCGGGGGCAAGCCCTCTCCCAAACCTGGATCCAACCTGGGCGCCCTCTCCTCCACGTGCCCCATCCCAGAACTCACTGTGGGGGCAACAGGGCCCAGCCGCTCACGGGGCACAACGGGGGAGCCGCCCCCACGTCCCAAGTGGAGATAGGCACAAGAGCAGGAAGAGGAGGGGCGGCCATGGAGGCCAGGTGGCCAGAGCTGCTGGCAGTAGCAGGGCCAGCATCCACCGGGACCTCGGGTGACCCAGGTGCTCCTCCGTGCCGGCCAAGGGACAGTCCCTCCGGATGTGCCCTGCCGCGCGGCAGAGGAAGCACTGGGCCTCCCTCAAGGAATAATGAATCTGGTAGCGGGCCCCCTGATGGGGCACCAAGAAGGACCCCTCGAGGGCCTCCCCGTCACGCGCCACCGCCGGCGGCACCTGAAGCTGAACCTGCCGGCGGAAGCACAGAATGTGACAGAGGGCGGGCTCCTTGCAGCCTAGCGGGAGAGGGCTGAGAACAGAGAGTGGTTTCCCAAGAGTGGAGAGGAAGGAAAGCAGGGCAGCATTAGGGAGGAAGGGTGGGACGGAGGTAAGGACCACCCGTATGCCCAGGTCCTCCAGGAGTTCTAGGGGGACGTAAATGCCCCCCACCGCCAGGCCCTTCTCGACTGCCTCCTGGGCGGCAGCTTCCAATGCCAGAAAGAAGACGACCTTGCCATACATCTTGGAGGCCGCTGCAATGGCCGTGGGCCCCACCACTCGCGCCAGCGCCCGCATGTAGGTCTCAACGTGGGGTGAGGCGGGCACCAGTAGGCAGCAGACGCCATGCTTCCTGGTCAGGGTGGGGAAGGGGCCCTAGTCACTGGAGATGGAACTGGAGGAGGCGGTGGGGGCAGATGACAAGGCAGCGGCCGGACGGGTGGCAGCTACCTGGGCGTACGCTCTGGGGGGGAAGCAGAAGCACCCCCAGAGCTGGTGGAGGAGACAACTGGGAAGGGGAGGCGCGGCCGACGGCGGGGCCACAGCAGAGAGGGTGGCCTGCACCCCGGAGGGCATTGCCCTCTGGGCGGGGCCCTTGCCCTTTTTCATGCCCTGGCCCTTCCCGTTGGTTGAGGGATCTTGGGCTGCAGCAGTGGAGGTCCCCCCTACGCCTGCCGCTGCTGGTGCCTTGGTAGGGGCAGCGGTGGCAGTAGGAGTGGCGGTCAAGGCAGTAGCTGCAGGGGTGGGTGGGGGAGCGTGCTGGGGGGAGGGACGGGCCACCACAGGGGCATCCATCGGAGGGGGATGGGTGGGAGCAGGCACCTGGAAGGGAGGGGAAAGGGAAGGGGATAGGTCAAGATTGACCACCCCAACCTGCTAGGCTGCAAGCAGGGTGGGGTCCCAGGGGCAAACCCCGGGGGGGAGGGACTGGGGGGGGAGGGATGGCTAACCACTCCTCCCCGCTAGGCTGCAGGCTGGGGAGGAGGGTGCCGCAAAGAAGGGGGCAGGGATGGGATAGGAACGTGGGGGGGTGCTGGCTCCTCTGGCTGCACTAGGAAGATGGGGGTCACAACCTCATGAGGGGGTTCAGTGAACTGGGGGCAAAAACAAAGGGAACTGCGGTCCTAGGGGCTCACAAGTGCTGAAAAGCACCTGGGCGCACTGAGGGGGAGGGCGGATCGGGGCAAGCAGAAGCATCAAAGGCATGGGGGGGGGGGTAGGATCAGGCACAGAGTGAGGGTGGGGCAGGGAGGAGCACAAGGCTTCAAGGAATGGGGCAGGAACAGACAATAAAGCTGAAGGGCGGGGCCGGGTGGGGCAAACCAAACAAACACTCAGGGTTGGGGGGGGGGGAGCCAAGGAAACCAGGGACAAAACTGAACAGGAAGGGGCAGACTGCAAGGGGAAGGAAAAGGACGGGGCGGGGGCGGGAAGCTGGTCTGGAAACACTGGAGGGCAGAGCAGAGGGCAAGGGGAGCCCTCCGGCCAGATGAGGGAAGGAAGGGCGTGCGCCTAGGTGGGCTTGGGTGGTGGGAAACAAGTCCCTGCTGCTGCAGTGGTCCCAGGTGGTCCAAGGGACGAGCGGCTCAGCTGAGGGTGAGGAGGTGAAGCAAATGGCGGCTGGGGCAGCGGAGGGGGCGACGCGATGATGGTGGTGGGGGGGGGGTGAGGTGGGGAGCAGATGGACTGGGGGGAGAGCTCCACACCGCCCCCCCCCCCCCCCGCTCTCCCCAGAAACAACAGTACCTGTCCCCACCACCACAAGAGCAGAGGTGGTGCAGTCACTCAGTCCAGCAAACAAAAGAAGCCCCCTCCTGAGCGCTCCCCCAGCAGCAGCAGCGGGGGCGAAGATAGCGGTCGGTCTCCTCCTCACAAGCAGCGATGAACAAAAGCAGCAGCAGCAGCAGGCTCCCAAGCGACAGCAGCAGCCAGCCCAGGAAGACCTCGCCAACGGTGGTGGCAGCAGCGGCAGCAGCAGCAGCAGCAACAGTGGTGGTGAAGGGGCCACTCACCCACTCCCCTCTGGTTGGCCGGGGGGGGGGAGGCAGGCCGACAGGGCCCCCAAGCAAAAGCAAGAGCAGCAGCAGTAGCTCCATGAGCTCCACTGTCCAACAGTCTCCTCCACAACAGCCTGAGGAGGGTGCGCCAAGGGAGGTCTGGAAGGCCCAGAATGCTCAAGGTCCGGTTCCCGGTAGACTAGCCAGGGTCACTAGAGGGCAATTGGAAACAGCTGAGACCATTTAAGCCCAGCTAGGTGCCTGATAAAAACCCTCTGCTCCAGATACACAGGGTGTGAACTGGACGAGTAGGAGTGCTGCGCTGCGCACCGGAGTGCAGAGTTCTGTGGAGGAGCAGACAGGAGGAAGGTACCAGGCTCAAGAAGCCAGAAGGAGGGGAAGAGATTGCAGTTGGGAACATGGTGCCAGCAGCACATAACTGCTTCTCATAGGGCCCCTGGGCTGGGACCCAGAGGAGTGGGTGGGCCCGGGTCCCTACCCCCCTCCTTGGGGAAGACAGGGTGACTGGAGATACCCTGGCCCACTATGAGAGGCAAGAGCATGAGACCCACTAGGGTGGAGCCGGCCGTTTTCCACAGGAGCTATGCCAGCATAGCCACTCCAACACAGGCTTCATAGCAAAGACATAGTCTGTTAGTGACTCAGTGTAATTTCTAGACAACTCAAGACGCTATCTGCTAATGACATACAAATACACATCATCATAGGTGATGCGTGGGGTGGGGGAAGCAGGGTCACCTTCCCCCATCTCCCCAGATTTCTGCCAGGGAAGGAGTCAGACTGAACACAGCTGAAGGACATGGCTGGGAAAGGAACAGCATTGAGCACGTCCCCTGACCCCACTAGGGGGTGCCTGGAGCCGGGACATGAGACTGGGCTGGCAGCAGCAGCAGTTACCACAGCTCAGCAGTGAGCCTGCCTGGGGTGCGTGCGAGGCTGCAGAAGGAAGCTTGGGGCAATGAAAGCGGGTGGGGGGCGAAAGAAAGGCAGCAAACCTGGGGAGCCATGGGGAGGAGGCCATGCGGGCCAGGGGTGATGGGGAGGTGGAGCTTGGGGATTCAGCAGGAGACATAGGAGGCAATGGGGGCCAGGGTCATGGGGAGGTGGGGGGAATACAAATGCAATTCCCCAGAAACTGTGACAAGGATATTTTATTTCATTTTTTCTAAAGGCCCTAATCCAGCAGGGTACTTGAATGTGCTTAAGTCCAAGCACTGGAGCTGTTCCATTGATTTCAGTGGGACTATTCACATGCCTATAATTGAACATATGCTTAAGTGTTTGCTGGATTGGAGCCTTAATGTCAGAATATATTATAATAATTAAGAACTGGAAAGCCACACCATTAAACTTTGTCATGTTAATAGCAAAAGTGGGTCAGTTGTGACGCTTCGATCCAAATTTAAGTTCCTAAACTTCAGGTCCAAATCCAAACCACTTCACAAGAGTGTTGGGATTTGAGTTCTGAACTGGCCCCTCATAAAAATAAAGCTGAGCAGTGCAGTTGAAATCTGGACCTAGAGCTGATCTTCCTTGTGTTTCTGATGGGTTTGGATTCTGTGTCCTAGTTTTGGGTCCAGCTGTAGTTAAAAGTGAACTGTAACGAGAAAATGGAATTGTAGGCATGCTTAGATACGTGACTTGAATGTCCGTGGTAGCTGGGCTGGGAACAGGAGATTGAGCACAGAAAGCTGTTTTAATTTACTTTCCAAAATTCTTTCAAACCACTCTCCTCCTGCCATGAAAGCTGTTTTTACAGGTTTGCTAATGATGCCCCGTATTCAGCATTCCGTGATACTGTAGACAGCAGAAGAGGCAGAAGCCAGAAGAGACACCATAGCCACTAAGAGGGTTATCATGAGATTTCTAGTACATGTGATGCCCAAGAGAGCCATTGTCTCCTTGTAAACCCAGCAAAGAGAGCAGATTCAAAGGGAGATAGAAAATAATTTTATAATGTTAAAGTAGAACTGATGCCTGACATAATTATTGGGTGCTGATATTATCCCAAGAGCTCAAAAACATCATAAAGGATTGGCTTGCAAATATCTCTGTTCTTCAAACTGATATAACACATCAGTGCAATCCAGAGCTGCTTCATTTTAGAACAGTCTCCCGCTGCTATTACACAGTATCGTAAAACAGGACATCAAAAGTAGCTCTAAAAATCAAAACTCCTTTGTCTCCCGAGTACCTGCCCTCAACCCCGCAGCATACCACCAGAATCTTTACATTTTGCCCGCCCCCTCAACAGCAGCAGTCATCAATTATCCCTGCACATTTTAGTGCAGATATGAAGCATTTAGCTTAACACAACCAAGTTGTCAATTTGTTAACGAATACGTAGCAAAATGACTTCCCCCTCCCCACGTATCAGTTGGAGCTGGCACGGAGGTGGCTTCTCCAACTCAGCTTCACCGTTGCAGTGACTGGTTCTAGAGACACAGAGGGAGTTCATTCAAGTGATTCGCTCAAGGTGCTCCGACAGCCATATTGCTGCTCTCTGTGTGGATTTCTCTGTGGTTGCCTGGGACAGGACTTGAGGATGGTCCCACTCACCATCTCTTTCATGCAGATGTTTTGACTACAGGAAGCGACATATTGATCAACATGGGACATTTTATACCTTTTCTGCTGGGCAGCGCAGCCTGGTCGCTCTGCTGGGCAAAGCTGGTGTGGGCCAATGTGGAAATTACCCGTACTCATGGCAAAATCTGGGAACATCCAATCAGGATAGGAGTTGTGTCCCTTCTCATCATCCAATGAGAAAACAAGGCTATCATAGGGTGTAATCCAGACCAGTGGGGGGCAGTGTCATCGCCTGCTCTGTAACCTGAGATGCCCTGTAATGCTTTGCTGCTGTAGCTCCCATCCTGGACCGCTCACAACCAGCCTCCAGCACTCAGATCTGACCCCGAGTGTTCCTCGGTGCCGTGGTGAGGAGGAGCTCGATGACTCATAGTCGGAGCTGTGAGGAGAGCCGGCACGCTCTACCCTCTCTGGCCATCTGGGGGGAGACTTCACCCCTGACGGGAGTCTCGACCACCCACCTGAGGCACCCAGCGCGGGTTTACCTCGGGACACTGGTTCCTGCACCCTCGGCCGAGGTGAGGACGGAGGCGTAGGCATGGCCATTAGGGCGTGTGCTGCGTGGAACGCCTCTGGCATTGGCGATCCTTGCAGGGGCACTCCCCCACCCCCAGGAGTCAGGGGAGGCTCCCTGCGTGGAGATGCAGGCGCCGGAGTGGACTCAACGGGGTGTGGCTGGTGCATCTCCTGACTCAACCCAGGCCGCGCAGGCGGTGCAGGGGAGTCTTGGCGCTCGGTGCCCTGGCGCTTCCTTTTCTTCGGTACCGGAGACTGGCGGCAACGGGTCGACTTGGGTGCCGATGGAACGCTCCGCACTGAGGAGATGCTCGGTGCTGCAGGGGAACGCGCCGCTTCAGAGTCAGGGCGGAGCGCTGCCTCCATTAAGATAGTCTTCAGCCGGATGTCTCTCTCCTTCTGAGTCCGCGGCTTGAAGGCCTTACATATTTTATACTTGTCCCGATGATGCTGCTCCCCCAGGCATTTAAGGCAGCGATCGTGGGGGTCGCTCATGGGCAAGGGTTTGCCGCAAGTGGCACAAGCTTTAAAACCTGGAGAGCCAGGCATGGCCTGACTCTAAGCCCCTAAGGGTGCTTATCTATTCTAATTCTAAACTACACTTAACAACTATTTAACTCTAAGTACTTAACTAGTAACCACAAAAACAGTTCAAAAGGGGAATGCTGCTTGCTAGAAGGCAAGAGGCAAGACGTTCCCGTAACCATCACGGGCGGAAAGAAGGAACTGAGGGCCCGCAGGGTCAGCGGTGCCTCATATACCGTGGCATGAGCGCAGTACTCCAGTGGGTGCCTAGGCCGACTCTACAGGGTCTGCTAAGGGGAAAAAAGTTCCGGGAACCCGTGCATGGTGGCGTGCACTCACCTATATTGGAATGGATATGAGCAAACACTCAAAGTAGAATATACTCTTTTAGCACTTTTTCTCCACCGCCATATAACCTAAACAACCCCGGGGCGCCCCCACCACAACAACCTTTAGCCCAGGTAGAAACTCCACCTGGCAGTCCCAAAGGAAGGGCTTTGGATCAGACTTTAAATCCAAAAAACAACATAAGCCCAAAAGGTCCAGCCTTTTATACCTGGACCCAAAAGCCCCTGACTTCTACCACACACTTTTCCCTCTTCGCCAATTGCCAGGACCGGAAGGTTTGGCAACGGTCCATGCCCTTTGGTCACCAACAGACTTGAGGAATCTAGTCAAAGAATTTCCTAACATAAGAGAAGAACCTCTAAAATTCAGAGAGGAATTACAAATTGCTGTACATTGTCATAACCCTAATTGGACAGACTTAAATCAGCTAATGAGAGCTGTTATGCTTGCTGAAGTGCACCAGCAATTGGAAACAGAAGGAGTCTGGCCTCAAGCAGAACCAGATGATTTGGATGCCGCCCAAAATAGACTTATAGACGCCATCACTCGTGTCTGTGCCAGGAAAACAGGCTGGGCAAAAATTAATACTTGTAAACAAAATAAAGGTGAATCTCCAGCAGACTATATGGATCGCCTCAAAATTGTTTTTGACAGGCATTCTGGCATAGACAATGCAGGTAGGACTGTTACTGAAGCTGTTGCTGCAGCTTTTGTACAAGGTCTCCTTCCTAAAGTTCAAGAACAACTCCGTTCTATTGCAATAGGCTGGCAGACTAAAACACTTATTGAACTTGTTAGTATTGCAAATTATTGTATTGCCTGCCAGGAAAAAAAGAAAGAAAATTCAGAAACTAAATTGATGGCTCTTCAAATCCAGCATTTTGACCCCAACCAAGCCCGAGGTAAAGAAGTTAATAGAGGGGGCTTTAGGGGACGAGGATGGGGTCGTGGAGTGGGATGTGGGACCTTTTCGGCCCCAGGAACTCCTCTTGTCACTACTGTGGACAAATAGGACAATGGAAAGCAGAATGTCCAAACTGACCTGGCCAGTTGGAATGGACATTTGGGCTGCCACCTCCTCCTCCCCAAAACCAGATTCAACCCCTCTTATTAGGTCAGCCTGAGGAATAGTAACTTCATCAATGCACCCTTTTTATCAATAAATCAATCAGGTCCTTTTGTGTCTTGTTTTATTGATGGAAAACCAGTAGAATGCCTTATAGATACTGGAGCTAGCAAGTCCACCTTAAAAGCCCAGGATTTTTCCTCTATTCCCTTATCTACTGAAATTGTAAATGCAGTAGGAATTTCTAACCAATTAGTACCACACCTGGTGTTTAAACCACTTTCTGTCTCTTTGGGGCCTATTTCTGATCAGCATGCTTTTCTTTTAAGTCCTTCTTCTCCAGTTAACCTGTTAGGTAGAGATTTGCTTTGTAAGCTTGGTTGTACTATTTGTTGTTCACCAGATGGGGTTTATTTGGACCTTCCTTATGAAAATGAACTTGCTGTTTTGGCTGCACCTCCTGAACAAAGACAGAATCCTGAGATATCCAACATACAGAAAGAAATTTTGTCAGCGGTCCCACCCCTTCTTTGGTCCCAACACGCCAATGAGGTAGGACAAATCAGAACGGCTCAACCAGTTAAGATTCAACTAAATCCAGCCAAACCTCTGCCTAAAATTCCACAGTACCCCTTGAGTCATATTACACTCACTCGGTGTCCGGTCCTCAGTCCTGCCTCATTATTGCCCACCCCTCTTGATGGTGAATCTCACGATTGTTTGACTGTGACCGCCCATCTTACTATCCCCGAATTGATCTTAAAGACACCTCTTTCAGAACCCAGATTTGATTTTCTATGTTGACGGCTCTTGTCAAAGAAACTCTAAAGGTATTCTTGTGGCTGGTTATGCTGTTTGTTCTCAGCATGAGGTAATTGAAAGCAGCCCTCTTTCTTCTATAAATTCTGCCCAAGTTGCTGAACTTTTTGCCATAAGTAGAGCTTGTATTCTAGCCAAAAGTAAATCTGTTAATGTTTTTACTGATTCCCATTATGCCTTTGGTGTTGTCCATGATTATGGTCAACTCTGGAAACAAAGAGGCTTCCTCACTTCGGGAGGCTCACATATTAAAAATGGATCTTATGTTGCTGCTTTATTAGATGCTTTACAGCTACCTTCTGCCATTGTTGTTGTTAAATGTCAAGCTCATCAAATTCCTTATGATGAAGTTACTTGTGGGAATGCCTTGGCGGACTCTGCTGCTAAGGCTGCGGTCCTTTCCACACCTCAGGCCACATCCATGTTTTTGTCCACGTCAGTCCAGTCTCCTATGGTTACTCCTGAGGATGTTGCCCTCCTCCAGGATCAGGCCCCAGAAAGAGAAAAGACGTGTTGGAGACTGGCAGGGTGCCTATTGCACCCAGACCATTTGTGGCGCTCCCCGGACGGCCGCCTGGTGGCGCCCATGGTCCTTTTCCCTTACTTTGCTCGAGTGCATCACGGGTAGCCCACTTGAGCAAAGGGGGGATGATAGAAGCAGTGAAACGGGATTAGTATGCTCCAACTTTCCCCACTGTGGCTCACCAATATTGCCAAACCTGCCCTATTTGTCAGGCTCACAATGTGGGCAAACCTGTAAAAACAAAAAGGGCAGCACATCCCCCACCATGGGGACCATTTGTAAATATTCAGATTGATTTTATCCAAATGCCAAGATGTACTTCATATGAATATGTACTGGTAATTATATGTATGTTTTCAGGACAGGTAGAGGCTTACCCATGTGCAAAGGCTGACACTATTACAGTCAGCAAAAGACTTTTGAAAGAATTTATCCCTCGATTTGGGATCCCTCTGTCTATCAACAGTGACAGAGGCACTCATTTTATGGGCCAAGTTATGAAAGAAGTTTGCAAGGCCCTCGGTATCCAACAGAATGTTCATTGCCCATATCACCTTCAGTCTGCAGGGGCAGTGAAGAGACAGAACAGCGTCCTGAAAAATAAAATAGCCAAAATTTGCGATGAAACCAACCTCAAATGGCCAGACGCCCTGCCCTTAGCCCTTATGACTATAAGGTCATCATGTAACAGAAAGACTGGACTATCACCACATGAGATCCTAATGGGACGACCCATGAGGCTCCCTAGTTCCCCACCAGTATCAACTCATATGATGGACATTAATTTAGCTGATGAAAGTATTTTGGCTTGTCAGGCATTAATGAAGTGTGTTAAGGCTTTTCGTTCACAGGTACAAGAAGCCCTTCCCCAAGAACCTCAAGAAGCATGTCACGATCTACAGCCAGGTGACTGGATCTATGTAAAAGTCCACCAAAGGAAGACAGCCCTGGAACCACGTTGGAAAGGTCCACTCCAGGTACTCCTCACCACCAACACTGCTGTGAAGTGCCAACGTCACCAGTCCTGGATACACACCTCACAGTGCAAAAGAATCTCTGCACCTGTAGAAATAAGGTCAGAGGAGCAGGGTGCAAGTGCTCGTAACCTCTCTCCTGCCCAAAAGGATTTGCCACTCCAGAGCAAAGAGGATGTGCCACGACGTCATCCCTATCACCTCAGAGAAAAGACCAAAAAATCCTCCAAGTCACTGGTTCCCTAAATGGGTATGGCTAGTGATCTTCTGGATGCTCTTTATTGGCATTATCTGGATGGCTCTATTTTGGTTTAGACAAGAGGAAAAATGGTTCCTGATTATCAATGCACCTGTTGAGGAAGCCCCCAAGGTTCATGGGGTAGAAGGCTGACAACCTAATGACTCTGAGGTACAACAATTAAAGACTAAGAAATTGAACCATAGGAGGAAACGCTCCTTGGACTGTACTAACACATTTTTACAAGTAATTTAACAACTACGAAAAGACCTAAACTTGTCTAATTGTTGGATTTGCAGTCATGTTCCCTTGCGTTCCAGGGGAGGTATACCCATGGCCCCAATTATGTTAAACAACACACAGATAGTGCAAGGGGTTACCATTCCTTTTCCTGAAAAGAATCAAACTTGGGCTGATGTAGATCGGAATAAAACAGAATACATCTGTCACGCGGGCTGACTTGAGTGGGGGGAGATTTAGTATATTGTGTGACATCAGTATGGCAGAATCATGATAATTTGTGTGAGATATATCATGTCTGGTACTGTTAGCAGGGATATAGGTGCAGAGTAAGGTAATAATACTTACGTTCATGTATTATATGTAAAATGGAAGTTATGGATGTATTTGATATTTCTGTATGTCAATTTGGGCTGGCTGGGACACACCCCAGACAGAGAGGCGGCAAGACAATAGCTTGCTTAATAACCCATTAAGATATTCCCAGGTGCAAGGGGCCCAGGGGGAGAAGCCAGCATCACCAATGAGTCATCAGGATTTGCCCATGTGACTCTGGACTCCATTTTAGTTCTTGTAACATTCCACAAGGTCGCATGGCCAGGACAGAGGGTATATAAGATCAAACCACAGAATCCATTTTGTCTATGTTCCTGTCCAGCTGCAGACACACACCTACTTCTGGATCAATTCATTGTGCAACTGAACCGAAGGACTTAGACCCATCCAGGTACTGGATGTGTACCAGAGGGAACTATACAAGCCTGCAACTCCACATTTCTTCCAGAAACCTGATGTATATGGACTTTTCATCATTTGTACGTGATTTGCTTTAACCCTTTAACATTTCTCTCATGGTTTATTTCTTTCCTTTTACAATAAACCTTTAGTCTTAGTTGCTAAAGGATTGGCTGGCAGTGTGGTATTTTAGATAAGATCCAAACTTATATTAATCTGGTGCTGTGGCTGACCCCTTGGGGTCAGAGGGAACCTTTTTAGTAAAGAGTATAGAGTTTAAGTAACTGGTCTCTTTACTGGACCTGGTACTGATTTGGGAGCCAGGAACTGGAATGCTGTAAAAGGGGCTGTGGGCAATTGTGGACTGGCTTCTTGATAACCAGTGTGGGGAGATCAGAAGCCGTTCGTGGCTGGTTGGGAAGCCGGGCTTCAGTGTCACCCACCAGCGCTGGTAGAGTCTGCTCTCCTTTTACAGTCTGCCCTGACCTTGGCATTCTCAGGTGGCTGCCTTGGGCACAGACGGGTCACAACATCCACCTAACTTTTGAGGCCCAAGGGGAATACTGCTTTAAGTCCAACCGATCCATGTGGAGGAAGAATGCATTCCACAAAAGTATAAAGGTTGGTTATAGCATTTGTAACTATACCTTTACTATCAATTCTACAGAGTATGTAGCCCTGAATGGGAGCTCCTTTAGAGGCTATTTTCCCTATCCTCTGAATATCAGTTACTATGGAATTTGCCTAATGCAAAGCTCTCTAGCATTTGCACAAGAACAGATGGGTTTAATAGGTCATTATTTTATTTGTGGAAATAAGGCCCACAAGAGATTACCCCCATGGTGGGAAGGCTTCTGCTTCATCGGAGCCATTGTCCCTGCCATTAGATACACACACACTCTACCCCAGGGCAGACTCTGGAAATGAAGAGCAATCACCAAGGCCCAACGATATTGGGGTATCACTTTTCCCCAACTTGGAGTTGCATATACCATCAAAGAAATAAAGCGCATCGTTGGGGTACTTGAAGAAGTGGCCAATGCAACGACCCAGGGCTTTGAACACATAGCCACTGAAATGGATAGTATACAACAAATGGTTTTGCAGAACCGAATGGCCCTAGATTTTACCTTAGCAAGCAAAGGAGGAGTGTGTGCCCTGATAGGACCAGAATGTTCTGTTTACATACCAGATAACACCCATGACATTTTTACACAAGCCGAGCATATTAGAAAAGAAGTAGCAAAGCTCCATGAAAGAGATTAATGGAACCTATGGTCTTGGCTCGGAGGATGGGGATCCAAGATCTTTTATATTGTATTACTTGTGTTTGGGGTATTATTGGAATTTTTGTATGCCTACAGATATTCATAGTGCTTCTAAAATGTTGCTTCAAATGTACTGCAAAGGAAATGCAAAAAGGTATGCTGAGCCTGGAACAGAAAACAGCAGTATATAATATGTACGCGGAGATAAAAGAATGGGACAAGCAAGTGAAGAAAGAAGTTGAAGACTTAATGAGTATGGAAGTTTAAAGCAGTATGGTGCTATAAAGCACCAAAGGGGGGAACAGTGAAGTAAACTGTGCAGGCCTTAAACTTTGGTCAAGAAAAGTAGGTCTTATGGGTAAGGGAGGGGGTTGAACAAAGAGCAAGAATGTGCGAAGAAATGTAATTCTTTGAAGCGCTAACTGCTTCAGCTGCAATTTGTTTCTGTGTCTATAACCTTGGCTGATAAGAAAGTGAATGTTTTCTGTAACCTAACACTGCTACAAATATATGTTAAAATCTGCCTGAAGGCGGAGACCCTTTACTGACCAGAGGAAACTCTGTCAGTGGCTCTCCCCCTGCATTTGCTTGCACTTAATAAAAGTGTCTCTGACGAGCCTCAACTAACTAAACACAGAGTGAAGCTTTATTTCTTTCACAGGGGTGCCTGGAGCTAGGACATGAGACCGGGCTGGCAGCAGCAGTTACCACATCTCAGCGGTAGAGCCTGCCTGGGGTTCGTGCGAGGCTGCAGAAGGAAGCTCGGGGAAATGACAGGCGGTGAGAGGAGGGAAAAAAGACAGCAGGCCTGGGGAGCCCTGGGGAGGAGGCCATGCGGGCCAGGGGCGGTGGGGAGGTGGGGGAAATACAAATGCAATTCCTCTGAAACTGTGACAAGGATATTTTATTTTATTTTTTCTAAAGACCCTAATCCAGCAGGGTACTTAAATGTGCTTAAGTCCAAGCACTGGAGCAGTTCCATTGATTCACATGCCTAAAATTGAACATACTCTGGATCTCATCAGCCTTGGTTATTACTGCAGAGTGACTCCCAGATTCCCCCTCCCCAAAAAATTGTGTCCTGTGCTGTCCAGCCCTCTCCTGGACAGTCCTCATATAACAGGTCCATTGCTGCCCCAAGGGGATCAAACAGTTTGTCACACCCAAATGGAGTTACCCACACAGTTCACAACACTGGATTCATTTCAATTAAAGAAGAAAACAAGTTTAACTATAAAGGTAGATTTTAAGAGAGTACAAGTATTCAGGCATCAAAGTCAGAAATGGTCACAAGAAAAAGAAAGATAAATGTGCTTCCTAATACTAAACTTAAACTAGTTTTGGTTCAAAGTGAAGTCCCTTACCACAGGTTTCCAGTAGCACTGCTGACCAAGTTTTCAAGTCAGGATCAGTTCCTAAGGTCCAAAACTGTTTTCTTTTGTCCTCTGAGGTGAAAAAAAGATGGACAGGAAGAGATAACAAGAGGTGTCTTTGCCCCTCTTTTATAGTTCAATCACTCTGAAATGCATTTTCCTCAGAGTGACCCCTAGATAAAGTTCTCCTCAGCTGAGTGGGGAGACATGAAGTCTGGTGGGGAAACAGTTTCATGCTGTTGTAAGATGCAGATGTTTGTTCCTGCCCGCCTTCCTTTCCAAAGAATGGCCACTTGACAGGTGATGGCCCATCAGCTTTGATGACACCTTGGCTAGTTACAAGTTACTTTCCATGGGCTCCCTGCCCTGTGCTCCTTCGACCAATCATGCATGACTCCATGCTCTTTCTATCAGCACTCTTAGTTGTCTGCAGAAACATTCATCTGCAAGTCAGAACACAGTCTCTGTGGAAAGTTTCTTCCCACTCCTGGAGGGCTGTGTCCTCAGATAGTAGTTCATCACACAGGCATTTGACTCATTTGCGTAGTCCGCGTCTAGGGTTACCAGGTGTCTGGTTTGTGACTGGAAAGTCCAGGTGAAAAGGGACATGTACAATGTCTCGTCAGATGTACTGTCAAGTCTGGTTACTGAAAGCAGGGGGCAGGGGGGAAGGCAAGGGGAGAAGAACGCACTAGGCACTGAGTCATCAATCCACACTAGTCCCTGCTCAGCTGGGGCCACCTCCTACCTGCATCTCATCAACAGGCAGGCTCCATGTCAGGGGCTGCAGCTAGAGGGGTGGGGAGAACAGGACTGAGTGATGAGAAGGATGGAGTGGGGGAGAAGGGGAGTAAGCAGGAGCTGGGGAAGAGGCAGAAAAGGGGCAGGGCCTCCACGGAAGAGGCGAAGCAGGGGGCAGGGTCTTGGAGGGAAAAGGTGGGGCAGAAGAGGTTCAGCCATTTGGACTGCAGTGTTCTGTTTTCAGAAATAAGAATGTTAGCAACCCTATGACCAACAGGAGAGAACAATTAATGAAATCAAACTAGCTGTATGCACCTGTTCACCAGGACTGGATTATTGCCTACACCTCAGTGATAACATCAGTAGTGTCACTTCATATGCAATACTCCTGGGGAAATACTGCGTTGCTGCACAAGCTCAGACTTCATGTGCCCTCCTGATTTTTTTTGTCCCACAGAATTCATTTTGATGGGGAGGCATTGCAATTACAGTTTTTGTCCACTAGGAGCTGCTGCAGCAGCATGAGGGAGTGAGAGGTTTCATTCTTCACAGTACCCTGCCCATAGGGCCAGGCGTGGAGGCACAGGATATGGGGGGGACAAACTGAGTGGGGCACACGGGACAGCTGGGGGGCAGGGGTCACAGGAGCTAACAAGCTAGTAGTGTGAAAACATTGAGCCAGGGCTGAATGGGAGTGGGTATGTGTCATGCTGGGTAGATGGAGGGGGAGGGGGAAGGGAGCATTTCTCATATTGATTAACATCAATATGTCAAAATCATAATAATCCATATGGGATATGCTATGTCAGATACTGTTAGAATGGCTATAAAGTGCTAAGTAAGATGATGATGTTTATATTAATGTGTTATGTGTGTAGCAGAAGTTTAGGGACATATTTGATGTATCTGTATTTCAAATTGTGCTGGCTGGCATATACCCTAGACCAGTGTTTCTCAATTTCTTTCCACCCACGGAACCCTTGCCCGCCCATGCCATGCCCTCAGAACCCTTGCCCGCCCATGCCATACCGTCCGCCAAAAAGTCAAGGAAATCTTCCTCTTTTCAGCAGCGCGGTGTTTGCTTGATTCGGCGGCGCGCTTTCAGGGCTGTTTTCGGCAGCAACATCAGATGTTTGGCGGCGCGCGAGCAGCTGTTTGGCGGCACCATCAGCTGCTTGGCGGCGTGAGAACAGCTGAATGGCGGCGCCCGAACAGCTATTCGGCGGCGCCAGTTTTTTTTAACATTTGGTGGCGCGGTACAGCTTCTTTGCGGAACCCTTCCGCTCAGCCCACAGAACCCTAGGGTTCCGCAGAACACCATTAGAGAACCACTGCCCTAGACAAAGGCGGCAGGACAATAGCCCGCTTAATGGCCCATCAAAACATTTACAGATGCAAAGGGCCCAGGAAGAAACTAAGGACATGCCTGAAGAGTTACCAGGATTGGTCCATGTGACTGAGCTCCATTTAAGTTGTTGTAACTTTCCACAGGCTGCGTGGCCAGGGACAGAGGGTATATAAGATCAAACCACAGAAACCATTTTGCCTTCTATCCTGAGCTTCAGCCACCTACCTACCACTGGATCAAGTCATCTGCAACTGAAGCTGTGTAACAAAAGACTGAGGCCCATCCAGGCACTAGATGTATACCAGAGGGGACTATACAAGCCTGCAACTCCACATTTCTTCTAGAAACCTGATGTATATGGACTTTCAATCTTTTGTATGTATCTGATTTGCTTTGACCCTTTAACATTTCTCTTATGGTTTATTTCTTTATTTTAACAATAAACCTTTAGTTTTAGTTACTAAAGGATCAGCTGGCAACATGGTATTTTAGGTAAGATCCAAACATATTTAACTGGTACTGTGGCTGACCCCTTGGGGTCAGAGGGAACCTTTTTAGTAAAGAGCATAGAGTTTAAATAACTGGTCTCTTTACTGGACCCAGTGCTGATTTGGGAAACTGAAATGCAGTAAAGGGGGCTGTGTATATTTGTGTACTGGCTTCTGTGGGGATTCAGAAGTGCAGTTTGTGGCTGGTTGGGAAGTCTGGCTTCAGTGCCACCCACCAGTGCTGGGAGAATCTGTTCTCCTTTTACAGCCTGCCCTGACCTTGGCATTACCAGTTGGCTACTCTGGGCACGGACGGGTCACAGTGTGCAGGGCCACATGGGGGTGGAAAGAGTGCTGCAACACACAGAGATATGGCGGGTGCTGGGAGACATGGAGATGGGCAGATGTGCCTGACTAAATGGGACAGGCCAGGGGTCAGCCAGGGTCTCCATGGGGGAGGCGCCTGAACTCCCTAATAACCTCCTCCCAACGCCAAAAAAGACTGTTCCATACTTCTCCCACCCCCACCCAACAACTCTCCAGGTTCCTTCCCAGCACTTATTTCCCTCTCCCTCACTTCCTCCATTACCCCTGACACCTCCCAAGCCTTTCCACAGCTTCTGAGAGCTGCAGGAAATACGTTTCTGCATAATAGGTTAAATGAATTATTACTTAAAGATCTGTATCAATATGCCTCATAAGGAATCTATTTGTCAAACACTTCCTGAATCATTTTTGTTGCTCGTATTGTCACAGATGTACTTGCTCACAGGGATTTTGAAGTAAAGTAGTTTTGAAATTAAAGTAGTGTGTGCAGAATTATTTTTTTTGGTGCAGAATTCCCCCAGGAGTAACACCAAACATGCACTGTGCAACTGCCAGTCACACAGTCCAGCAGGCCTCAAGGTCAGTTATGCCTTAGAACATTTTGTTGAATTATCGTAAAGATTTACACTTCACACTGGCTTCTCCACATGCCATCTGAATGCACCAGCTTAATAGCAAAGTAACACCGCATGAGACAGGCCTTTGTTACACATTAGGCACATAGCTCTTCTTCATCACATTTCTATTTAAAATAGACAGCATGAGCCATTCCTGAGTCTTCTTTCAATCACGTGCACCGGGCTGTCCTGCCCCACCCCTCTGACCAATCCATGCTGAGACAGGACTGCAAATTCCACCTCTAGCTCTCACCTCCTGGCTGGAACCAAGGTAGGTGTGAGGGGAATTTTCTGGCTGCATCCCATCTAGAAGGGGCGGGGGCAGGTGGTCCTGGCTGAATCCCTATTAGATGCGTGAATGTGTGGGGGACAGAAAGTGACCAAGCTGGATTCCACCTAGGTGCAGGGGCTCAATAAAGGAGTAGCCTGTGTCCATCTGTTCTAAATTCGCCCCCACCTATCTGCTCTTCCCCACGCTGCTCAGCCAAGTCCCCTTCCCTGCCCCACACAGTCTCTCTGCTGGGCATCATGGGGACAGGACCACTCCCTGGTCTGCAGTTGTTGGCGCTGTGCCAGGTCCCCCAGCTGCCAGAAGGCCCTCAGGCCCTGGCAGTGGCAGAGGGGCACTGGTGTGGGTGACCTGGTGCCGGGTGAGGTTGGCCAATCTAGCAAAGCGCTTGTCACAGGCGGTACAGCTGTATGGCCGCTCCCCGCTGTGAATGCGCCGATGTGATATCAGGGATGAGGCCTGTGCAAAGCTCTTGCCGCAGTCGGCGCATTGGAATGGCCGCTCCCCGGTGTGCGTGCGCTGGTGGTTGGTCAGTGCATTGGAGTTCCTGAAGCGCTTGCCGCAATCGTCACAGCTGTATGGCCGCTCCCCCGTGTGCGTGCGCTGGTGTATTCTCAAGTTTGAGCTCTCTGCAAAGGTCTTGCCACAGTCGGTGCAGTGGTATGGCCGCTCCCCGGTGTGTGTGCGCTGGTGGTTTGTCAGCGTACTGGACTTGCTGAAGCTCTTGCCGCAATCGTCACAGCGGTACGGCCGCTCCCCAGTGTGCGTGCGCTGGTGTATTCTTAGGTGGGAGATCTGTGCAAAGCCCTTGCCACAGTCAGCACAGCGGTGCGGACGCTCCCCGGTATGCGTGCGCTGGTGTATTCTCAGGTATGAGATCTCTGCAAAGCCTTTGCCACAATCGTCACAGCGGTGCGGCCTTTCCCCCGTGTGCGTGCGCTGATGTTTTCTCAGGTAAGAGATCTGTGCAAAGCCCTTCCCGCAGTCAGCGCAGTGGTGCGGCCGCTCCCCAGTGTGCGTGCGCTGATGTATTCTGAGGCTTGAGCTGTGTGCAAAGCCCTTGCCACAGTCGGTGCAGCAGTGTGGCCTTTCCCCAGTGTGCGTGCGCTGGTGTATTTTCAGGTATGAGATCTCTGCAAAGCCCTTCCCGCAGTCAGCACAGTGGTGTGGCCGCTCCCCGGTGTGTGCACGCTGGTGTCTTCTCAGCTTTGAGCTCTCTGCAAAGGTCTTGCCGCAATCCTCACAGCGGTGCGGCCGCTCCCCAGTGTGCGCACGCTGGTGTATTCTCAGGTGTGAGGTCTGTGCAAAATCCTTGCCACAGTCAGTGCAGTGGTGCGGCCGCTCCCCAGTGTGTGTGCGCTCATGTATTCTCAGGTGTGCAATCTGCACAAAGCCCTTGCCGCAGTCAGTGCAGCTGTGCGGTCGTTCCCCAGTGTGTGCGCGCTGATGTATTCTCAGGTGTGCGATCAGTGCAAAGCCTTTGCCACAGTCAGCACAGCGGTGTGGCCGCTCCCGTGTGCGCAGGTGTATTCTTGGCTTTGAGTTCTGTGCAAAGCCCTTGCTCTGGTCAGCACAGCAGTGTGCCTGCTCCCCGGTGTGCATGCGCTGGTGGTGTCTCAGTGTGCAGGATCTCATGAACCTCTTGCCACACTGAGAACAGTGATATGGCCACTCTCCAGTGTGCGTACGCTCGTATAGACTGAAGATCAAGGACTGCCTGAAGCTCCTGTCGCAGGCAGCGCAGCGGCACGGCTGCTCCCCACTGTGGTGCTGGTGTGGTATGGAGGGGTTCCTGACCTTCTCACCGCAATCGATGCAGCAGTGGGGACGCCACCCCGTTGGGAGTATCTGGTGTGCAGCGAGATCTGGTCTTTGGCTGAATCCACCCCGGGGATGGACTGCGTCCTGTGCATGGACTTCCCTGGGGGCTGTGGTAGCTTGTTTTTCTCCCCCACTCTCTCCACATTCAGACAGTCTCCTTGTTATTCCCAGGATCCCGTGCCCTGCTGGAGAAAGCAGAGGCAATCCGAGGTTACATCACATCCAGGTGTGCAGAAAAATGTCATGGATATTGCCATTTCCCAATTTGTTTGTGACCTGTTTTTTCGATGTGTGCCTTATCATGCAATGGTGGCTCCTGACCCACGGGGCTGTACCCAACACCTTTTTTTGGGCACTGAGACCTGGCATGTGATTACAGTGCCACTCATATTTGCCCCCATCCTCAGTCCTGATGGTGGGGGAGCCATTGCCACCCAGATCCCCTCTACTCCACCCTGACCCCTCTGCACCAGGCTGGGGTTAGGGTTGCGGTGCTGGTCGGAGGGTGCTGCTTTGAGTGGTTGGTTTCCCCTTGGCAAGGCGAGGAGGAGGGCAGGTTTTGTTAAAAACCATGGAGCCATCACAGTAAACTTAATGACCTGTGACTTTTACAAAATTTACTGTAACTGCTCTGTAATATTTTATATAAAATGCTGAGACAAATCTGCAGCCTGAATCACGGTGATTCTACCGTGTTGTTTGTGCAGCGCCTAGCACCTGCTCCCATGTGCACCATACACCTCTTGGGTCTCGTTTTATGCTTAAATTGGAGCCTGCACAGGAAATGGGCAGTGCCTGCTACAACAGGGCGCTGGTTTTGTTTTGTTTTCTTTTCAAACTGATTTTAGTTTTATTTCAATCAGAGGTTTTTATTTACATGGCGCTGGTTCCTCACTTTCCCCTGTTTTATAGCAAAGGCTGTTCCCCAGGGTTTGTGCTGTTTTAACTATACTGGTTTGAAACTAGTTTTGTTGACAATCCCCTCATGGATTTTGTTACAATCCCCTCATGTGGACGCAGTGAGACTGGTATAAAGCTGCTTAGAACAACATTGCTTATTCCTGTGGGGGAGTGAGTCGCTTCCAGAGAATTCCTTTTAAAGAAGTCATTCACCCTGGGCCTGAGGTTTAGTTTCTTTGTGCAAAACTAAAACTAAACTAAAATCCTCACAGAGCATTGTTGTTTATGGGGCTTATGGGGGACGACAAGTCACTCAAGGTTTGTGATGTAACATGAAGAATCTTTTTGTATTGTTTTACACCCCCGTCAATGACAGCTAAACTGAAGGGGTTAATGGCTGCCACACAGCCGGCCTTTGATCCACAGCCAGTCACAGACCTGGCTGAGGCTGAGGGCTGTGCTAAGCATTAACACTGAAGCCATGTAAGTGACAAAGATTTCGTGCCACAGAGAGCAGGAGAAGGGGATGTGACAAAGGCCATCCCAGCACCCTCCCCCTCACACCCAGCCCATACACCAGGGTAGCCTAAGTCGTGGCCAGCAATCTCGCCCCCAATGCGTCTGCTCCCAGAGCAGCAGCTGCCTGGGATGGGTGGCAGTTACAGAGCATTACAGCGAAACGCTGCAAGTGCCTGAGACCTGCTCTACAAATTGGTGTCCTCCACGTAGTGTGACTTTGCACTCGTCGTTAGGGTCCTACCAATTCCATGGTCAGGAAAAACGTGTCACGGACTGTGAAATAAGCCCTTTCCCGTGAAATCAGATCTCCCTCATGCTTCTCGGTGCCCCCCAGCTGGGGCCTCCTAGCTGCCAGGCTGGGGAAGAACAGGACTTGTCCTTCGCCTGCACGCCGGCTCTCAGTGGGGAGATCAGACCCTCCGGAGCAGTAGTTGGGGTGGTACACCCTCATTTCTGCGCTGCAGCAGCCTTGCAAACTAGACTTGGGGCTTCCATCCGCTGTGGCTGCTACCGGGGCTCAGGGCATCCATATTTCCAGCGGCCCCCAAATTGTCCAGGGCCCCTGAGCACTGGCCGGGACTAGCAGCTAGGAGCCCCTGGCTGGGGCACTACCAGCAGCAAGGGGAAATCAGACTCACTTCCACATCCTGCAGCCTCCAGCTGCAGGAAGCTCAGCAGCTGCTGCCTTCAGGGCCCACACATTGACCCATATAACCATCCCACCCCTCTTCCCATTTCATCACTGTCCCATCTCCAGTCCATTTCTCTTTCACAGCCGTCAGACCGCATCATTTTTAGGTCCCATCCTAGGTGAGAGATTAATGGTCTAGAAAACATGACCTATGAGGCAAGATTAAAAATATTGTGTTTGTTTAGTCTGGAGATAAGACTGAAAGGGGACCTGATAACAGTCTTTGAGTAGGTAAAAGGCCGTTACAAAGAGGAGGGTGATAAATTGTTCTCCTTATCCACTGAGGCCAGGACAAGAAGAAATTAACTTAAATTGCAGCAAGGGAGATTTAGGTTAGACATTAGGAAAAGCTTTCTAACTGTAAGGGTAGCTAAGCACTGCAACAAATTACCTAGGAAGGTTGTGGAATCTCCATCACAGGAGTTTATTAAGAACAGATTAGAAAGACACCTGTCAGGGATGGTCTAGATAATACTTAGCGCTGCTTCAGCGCAGGGAACTGGACTAGATGACCCACCACGGTCCTGTCTAGTTCTACATGTCTATGATTCATAGATATCAAGGCCAGACTGGCTCATTGTGCCCATCCAGCCTGGCTTCCTGCCTATCACAGCCAGAGAATCTCCCCTCAGCGATTCCTACTGCCCACCAACTCCTGGCTGAGCTACAGCAGAGCTCTGAGAGAGACACCGCATCACCACTAACAGACACCCAGTGAGAGAGAATCCACCCCATCTTGAGGGGAGCTCTCCCAATGGTTCATTCCCCTCCCACATAAACACTGGCCCCTAATTCCCAGCCTGAATTTTTCTCCCGTCAGCTCCCAGCCAGTGGATCTCGCTCTGCCTTTGCCTTCTACATTAAGGAGCCCTCTGCTAGCAGCAGTGTAAATCAGAAGGGACTGGATTATGACGACTCACCTGAGAAGGGGCTCTCAGGCCCTGAGCTTTCCCTGGAGTCCTGGGCATCCAGGATCCAGAGCTCTGCCTCCCTTCTCTCGATCCGCTGGATTAAGTCTGGTGTGGAACTGGAATAGCCTGTTTGGTGGTGGTGGTTGGGGGGGCAGAGGAGAGGAAGAGAAGAAGAACCAGTTTTATTACTAAAGTTTTGGGGGCAGGGACTCATTTATATGTTTGTGCTGCCCAGCACAACTGGGCCAGATCTCAGCCAGGGTGTGTCTGCGCAGCATCTGGCATGACAGGGCTGCGATCTCGGACATTGCTTCAGAGGAAAGCGCAAGAGATCCCAAGCAAGAAAATAATGGAATAAACCTTCCTTGGAGGAGATTTCTTCCCGTCTCCTATCAGGCAAGTTCAGTTCATGCTCTGAAGCAGCAATGTCTATGACGTGTCTCAATTTGCAGGGGGAGTTGAGTGAAGGTGTTACACAGACCTATCACTTCTTTTGCCTAGGGTGCAAGCACTGTTCAACTATACGGTTGCTAAGTTTATGATTTTCATTCCTTTTCGGGGAGCGAGAAGCAGTTGCCGGCAGCAGGCGAGTTTTCTCTCTGCCTTATTTGTCTACTTAGAGTCAGTTGTTGAAGCAGAGTTGCTGCCATCAGTGTCTGGGCTAGGATTCCTGGAAAAAACTGTTGCTCACGTGCTGTTTGCTACCATCTCTGTGCCAGGACTAAGATACATTATGCAAGTAAACAAGTTACACTAAGATTAGCCTAAGGCTTTATAACCCCAATTTCTCTTTTAACAGGCACCTGACCTGAAAGTAGCTAACAGTTGCCAGCACTTGGCCGCTGGCTGGCACATGGTAGCCAAAATTTCGAAGGAACTCAGACATTTCACAGCTGCGAATAAAAGAAGGGAAATTGGTCCTACCCAGGGAAACAAGTGCCCGGTAATTCCTCAGCATCTGGTCCCGGTACAGCTGCTTCTCTGGCTGGGATAAGAGCTCCCATTGCTCCCGGGTGAAATACAGAGCGACGTCCTCAAACGCCACCGGGAGCTGCCATCACAAGGGTTACACACTCAGCACCTTCTGCTCCAACCCCGAGTCTCAGTGGGGGACAAGGTTTCTGTGGGGCAGCTCACAGGGATAACACCCACAGCCCAGCAGCTGGGAGCCAGGGACACTCTCCCCTCCCCCCAAAACACAGCTCTCCCAGGGACCTCGGGGCCCTGCTGGCAGGGGACAGGAGTCGCCCTTTGCTGCCCACGGGGCCCGAAGCCCAGGGCAGGGACACAGGAAACAGGCTCCCCTCCCTCGCGCCCGGCCCGAGTCCCCACCTCAGCCCCAGGCCTGTCCTCAGCGCCAGCTCCCGCCCCAGCTCAGGCGCCTCAGGGCCGCTCTGCCAGGCTGCGCCCCGGCGCCAAGGGGACGCGCCGCTCCCCGCATGTCCGCACGGCCGGGGCCTCCCCTCCCTAGTGCCCGGGACGCTCCCTGCTGTGGGGGCGGGGTCCCAGCCTTGCCCCAGAGCCGCTCCCCGCTCCCAGCGCTCCGGCTGCTGACAGCCCCTGACCCCGCCGGGCAGCGCTGGTGCAAAGCGGGACCCCCAGACCCTGCCTGGCCGCGCAGAGCTGAGCCGCTCCCGGCCTGGGGCAGCGCTTGGCCCGGCTCCGCGCAAAACCCCGGGAGCTGCTGCTCCGCCCGCCCCGGGGTCAGCAGCGCCGGAGGGATCCGGGTCCCGGCTCCCCGCCGCCCCCCGCCGGGATCAGCCCGGCCCGGCCCCCCAGGGAGCCCCCGGCCCGCGTCCCACCTGCGCCGGCCCCGCTGCAGCCATCGCCGGGCTCCTGCCTCCGCGGCTGTTTCTCTCCCTCCCCGGGGCCGCCTCTCGCCGCGTCCCCTGCACCCGGCGCTGCAGCCGGGGACTCGCCCTGCGCACGGTCCGGGCTAGGCCGGGCACCCAGCTGTCCGGGCTGGCTCGGGAAGGCCGGGCCGCAGCCAGACCGGGCCCTGCTCGTTGGTTGCTGCGGGACGCGCCGAGCCGGCTTTAGCCCTGCTACGCTCCCCGGGCCTTGCCCGCCGCCGCGGCGCTAGTGCAGGACAAAGGATCCAGCGCCTGCGCCGCCGCCATCCAGCAGCCGGGGGAAACTCCTGCAAAGGGACCTTCCGGCCCCACCCCGGCCACCTGGGTCCGGAGTCCGGCGGCCGGACCTGCCCGAGACCGCTCGCTGCAACTGGTCATGTGATTAGAGACGACATCATTCACCTGTGTGTCTCACTTGGCCTCTGGGGACGTGGGTGTGCATGGGTATTGTACAGGAAGGTACAGACAAGCACATAAACGTGGCTCATTCTTTCTGAGAGGCAGCATGACTGAGAATCGGTTCTACCACAGCAAAGACAAGGAGCCTCATTCTTCATTGCACTGTGCCTGGGGCAAAGGGATCTGGTAGCATGCTCAAATGTTACAGTGATGGGCCAGCTAATCACCAGAGCTAGACGGTGAACTTGTAATGTGGTCATCCAGTTCTTTGGCCAAAAGTGACCTGTCTGGCCTCCTGCATAACCCAGGCCAGAGAATCTCACCCTCTGTCTGCATAGATCAATGGGACCATGATCTCAGCTGGGGCCTCAAAGCATCACTGTGATATGTGTTATAACTGCCTATTATTAAGGTTGCCCAACACTTTGCATTATAAGACTCTTATTTTCAGTTGTTAATAACTGTAGAAAACTTTAACTATTGAGGCTGAAATTTTCCATGCTGGGTTCGTTCATGTCTGAGAAGGCTATAGAAAGTTTGAGACCTTTGAAATGCTCTTGCACTCCCATGCTTTAGAGCAGGGGCTTGACAGTGGGACCGTTGACCATTGGATCAAAGATATGCCTTTTAATACCTCCACAATAAACTTTCCAGCTGATAGGCTAGTTAAGCCTTGGAACAGGGTCCCTGGGGAGGTTGTGGAATCCCCATCACTGGAGGTTTGTAAGAGCAGGTGGAACAAACACTTGTCAGTGATGGGCTAGGTTTACATGGTTCTGCCTCAGTGCTGGGAATGGACTAGCTCCGTGGTTCTCAACCAGGGGGATATGTACCTATGGGGGTACACAGAGGTCTCCCATAGTGTACATCAATTCTCTAGATATCTGCCTAGTTTTACAACAGGTTACATAAAAAGCACTAGCAAAGGCAATACAAACTAAAGTTTCATACAATGACTTGTTTATACTGCTCTATATACTTTACTCTGAAATGCAAGAACAATATTTATATTCCAATTGATTTATTTTATAATTATATGGTCAAAATGAGAAAGTGAGCCATTTCTCATTGTCATCCTGTGACGTTTTTGTATTTTTATGTCTGATTTTTTTGTAAGAGGTGGAACCTGGGGTACTCAAGACAAATCAGACTCCTGAAAGGGGTCCAGTAGCCTGGAAAGGTTGAGAGCCACAGGACTAGATGACCTCTTGGGATCCCTTCCAGCCCTACGTTTCTATTGGCTGACACTTTCAGCCTGAGGCAGGCATCCAGCACGAAAACTTGCAGTCCAAGAGACTAAAGTTTGCACAGTTATAAGCAAATGAAGACAGGGTCTAAAGTGGCAGTGTCAGGCAACCTTAACTCTAGGCATTGCTGCCAGTTCTGCCTATGATGTGACTCCTGTTTACAGCAGGGGAGTGGCAACACCTAGTGGCTGATGACTGGTGGAGACTCACATGGCTGCCTAAGGAGCCGTGTCCCTCCACACCTGGGCAGACTCACCACAGGAGAAGCCAAGCAGTGTGGGGACTAAGACACATGGACCCTGACAGAGCTCAAACCCTAGACATGCAGCACAGCCCCATATTATATCTCCCTATCAGAAGCCCAAAGGCTCTGGCTCCTACACTTTGGCAGTGTGGTGATGGTAGGTGATAGAAGGAGATAGGGGAACCTGTTTCAGTCACTGCCAGCTTTAGCTCTAGCCTAAACACCTCCCTCCTACGAGTTGAAATTTGGCAAGAGCAATGCTACACCTGAGAGCTGTAACCAGGGGGCAGCCAGCAGAGCCAACCCTCACCCCCAGCCAGGCGCAGCCTGAGCCCCCTACACTCCAGCCACTGCCAGCCTGACCCACCCTCACAGCAGCCATATATGCAAATCGGGGTATTAAGCCACTTGTACTGTCTCCAGATTTCTGAGCCTCCACTTGGTCTTAGCTTGACAGTGTCACTAATTCTCATGAATGAATAGGGAGTTTCATGAAGTTTGGTGTTTTTACTTAAAGCTCCAGCTATAAGAATCAGGGGATTGAGAATCTCAGCTTCATTTACACAGAGTCCAATGCTAGTCCTCATGGTTAGGAGTTAAAGTTGGAAAATGTAACCCTCCCCAAAAGGCTCAAACCACACATGGGGAGCAAACAGGCCCCCAAATTCATTTTATTTTAACCCTCTCTATTTGTGACAATTTTTATTTGTGAATTTGGAACTGGCAACACTGAGAATTTAGAGACACTGACTTTGTTGACAGCATGCAGTTGGTGACACCATAAATTAGGAGTTTGTGACACCATGAATTTGGTGATACTGTGAATTTGGGGGTTCTATATTCATAGATTGAGTCCAGAAGGGACCATTACATCATCTGGTCTGCCCTCCCGCGTAACACAGGCCAGAGAATCTCACCCAGTTAGTGTGTTCAATAGAGTAACATGTTTGTTTGAAGCATGGTCCAGAAAGGCGTCCGGTCTGGATTTGAAGAGACCAAGAGATGGAGAATCCACCACTTCCCTCAGTGACACTGAAATCAGAATTAAATCTTGGAGAGCAGGTGACTGTGACCTTCCCCTAGTGCAATCTGGAGTGGTGAATCGCTGTGTCTCACCAATCCCCCATTCCTGGAGCCTCTCTTACTCTGCTTTGCTGTGAGGACTCCCACACCTGGGTGTCCATGCACAGCATCCAGCAAGTAAGTTGCCCCCAACTCAGTGAGTGAGTGGTTCTAGCCAGCCACTCTTTGGGTTATGCAAATAATGATCCCAGACACCATCCCCAGTCCCAGATGCAACCATAGGAACTGCCGTCTTACAATGTTCGGTGCTGCCCCCTGAACACTGCAAACTCACGTTTGTCAATTTATCAAAGAAATTGATATGCACCTGCCTTGTCACTTCAAATGGTCTCTAACACATCTTAAACCAAATGTACTGTTTTAGAGGTGAAATAAACTAACAAATGTATTAAACTACAGAAGGATTTTAAGGGATTATAAATCAGCAGAAAGCAAGTCAGGTTTAGTCAAAATAAACAAAAGCCAAACGCATTATAAACTGAGTTTAAAACACTTTCAGTATCCTTACAAACTCAGATGATTCTCACCACAGGCTGGCTGGATTCCCTTCCAGCCAGGCTCTCCCTCTGGCTCAGCACTTCAGTTGCTTGGTGGTGTTTGTAGATGGAGGTGGAAGAGAGAGAGTGGCAAAATGTCTCCCCTTCTCTCCTCTGGAGCTTCACCCCCCCCTTTAGAATCAGGTGACAAACAATGTCCATGTATGGCTTCCTCCATGCCCTGAGTCACTGAAGTCCTTTGTGGATTCCTTTGTTGATGTCTAGGCCAGTCCTTTGTTCCTGGAATGTTGAGTTGGGTTGTTCTATACAAGCCCTAATGAGGTGCAAACTGCCCCTCTGCTCAAAGAGTCTTGCTTGGATATGTTTTAAGCCATGAGACACATCTTTGGGGATATCACATAGCGGAGCCTCATAACCCTACACATTACATTGCAACAAACATATTGCTATAACAATGTTCAGCACGACATGAGCATTCCAAAAACATTTTACATGACATACTTTGCATTAAACAATACACAGTTACACTAGAAGGGTGATAATGAGGGATGCAGTGTATCACAGTGACAAAAGCAGGAAATGCTCCAGGGGTGGGGTGAAGGAACCTCAGCCAGGACAGGAGACAGCTGTTGAAATCACTTCCACTTCTCTCCCAGCACAGACTGGAAGCAGCAGCTTGACTCCCTTTGGGCAGAGCTGGCATGGAGAAGACATGGAAAAAGCTGTTGTGGCAGGCCCTGGAAAAGCAGGGGGTGAGAAAGCTGAGGAGATTTGAGTGCAGGCTGCAAGTGGCCATGGAGGAGGGGGTGAAGCACATCTTCGGTGACAAGCTGGACATAGCAGCTGCCACGGCTATTAACAATGCACTGATGAGGTATCACACTGAATGCTACGGGTTAGAGGTGACTGTGAAGGTGTTCACAGATATCGATGGCAGACTTTGCAGAGACAGTACAGAATGAGTTCAGGAGAGATCAGACCCCCTGAATGCGGGACACACACACCACACACTCTGATCTGCCCTCTTATTTCTGTGCATAGCCCAGCCATGGTTACATACCTCTCTTGCCCTCAGCAGGAGTTGGGCCACCTTCCCAAAGCTTGTCCCCTTCCGTCCTGTTCCCTCCGTCCTGTCCCAGTCCTGCCTCTTCCCTGCCCATGGTTCCTCAATCCAGTGCCACTCGTCGTGCCCAGGCCATCCCCGATTCTCATGGCCCAGCCAGTCCCGTTCCCTCACTCCCAGTTCCTCGTCTGATGTTTATCGCCCCCTCCACACTGGCTCCTTAACCCAGTCTCTTTGCCCAGCTGGTCCCAGTTCCCCGACCTCACTGTAAGAGCTGATTCTCCTCCCCCACAGCCCATCACCCCCACTGGTTCCTAGCCCCAGTCACCTTGCATAGCCAGTCCCTGCCTTGCCCTCACCCCCATCACCTTGTCCAATCTTGGTGTGTCCTGTTCTTTCCCTCCAATCCGGCAGCCAACTGGCTCCCAATATTCTTTGCAGAATTTTTATTTTGTTGGTGCAGAATTCCCATAGGAGTAATGAAAAACACTCTCTGTGGCCCTATCAGTTACACAGTTCAGCAGGTCTTCTGGTCGGTGCTCTGCTCAATCCCCTTCCCTGTCCCACACAGTCTCTCTTCTGGGCACCATGGGGACAGGACCACTCTCTAGTCTGCATCTGCTGGCACTGTGCCAGGCCCCCCAGCTGCCATCAGCCCCTCACGCCCTGGCAGTAGCAGAGGGGTACTGGTGTGAGTAACCTGGTGCCGGGTGAGGTCAGCCAATCTAGCAAAGCGTTTGTCACAGGCAGCACAGCTGTGTGGCCACTCCCCGCTGTGAATGCGCCTATGTGATCTCAGGGATGAGGCCCGTGCAAAGCTCTTGCTGCAGTTGGTGCATTGGAATGGCCACTCCCCAGTGTGTGAGCACTGGTGGTTGGTCAGTGCATCGGTGATTCTTGCTGCAATAGTCACAGTGGTACGGCCACTCCCCAGTGTGTGTGTGTGCTGATGTATTCTCCACTTTGACCTCTCTGAAAAGCTCTTGCCACAGTCAGTTTAGTGGTGTGGTTTCTCCCCGGTGCGTGCACTGGTGCATTCTCAGGTGTGAGGTCTGCGCAAAGCCTTTGCCACAGTCAGTACAGCAATGCGGCTGCTCCCTGGTGTGCAGGCGCTGGTGTCGCCTCAGGTGTGCGAGCTGCACAAAGTCCTTGCCACAGTCAGCACAGCGGTGCGGCCGCTCTCCGGTGTGTGTGCGCTGGTGTCGTCTCAGGTTTGCAATCTGTGCAAATGCCTTGCCACAGTTAGCACAGTGGTGCGGCCGCTCCCCGGTGTGCGTCCGCTGGTGTGTTCTCAGTTCTGCGATCTGTGCAAAGCCCTTGCCACAGTCAGCACAGTGGTGAGGCCACTCCCCGGTGTGGATGTACTGGTGCATTCTCAGACTTGAGCTCCGTGCAAAGGCCTTGCCGCATTCAGGGCAGCAGTACGGCCGCTCCCGTGTGTGCACGCGCTGGTGTTTTCTCAAGCTTGAGCTCTGTGCAAAATCCTTCCCACAGTCAGTACAATGGTGTGGCCGCTCCCCAGTGTGCGTGCGCTGGTGTATTCTCAGCTTTGAGCTCTGTGCAAAGCCCTTGCCACAGTCAGCACATCGATGCAGCCACTCCCCGGTGTGTGTGCGCTGGTGTCTTCTCAGTTGTGAGATCCATGGAAATCCTTTGCCGCAATCACTGCAGTGGTACGGCCGCTCGCCGGTGTGTGTGCGTTGGTGGATGGTCAGTGTACTGGCCCGGCTGAAGCTCTTGCCACAGGTGTCACAGTGGTATGGCCGCTCTCTGGTGTGAATGCGCTGATGTATTCTCAGGCTTGAACTCTCTGCAAAATCCTTGCCGCAGTCGGTGCAGCGGTATGGCCGGTCCCCGGTGTGAGTGCGCTGGTGTCTTCTAAGCTTTGAAATCGCTGTAAAGCCCTTTCCGCAGTCAGCACAGCGGTGAGGCCACACGCCAGTGTGTGCGCACTGGTGTCTTCTCAGCTGTGCAATCTGTGCAAAGCTCTTGCCACAGTCAGCACAGCTGTGCGGTCGCTCCCTGGTGTGCGTGCGCTGGTGCATCCTCAGGTGTGTGATCACTGCAAAGCCCTTGCCACAGTCAGCACAGCAGTACGGCCACTCCCCGGTGTGCGTGCGTTGGTGTGCTCTCAGGCTTGAACGCTCCCTAAAGCTCTTGCCGCAGTCAGTACAGCGGTGCGGCCGCTCCCCGGTGTGTGTGCGCTGATGCATTCTCAAACTTGAGCTCTGTGCAAAATCCTTCCCACAGTCAATACAGTGGTACGGCCTCTCCCCGGTGTGTGTGCGCTGGTGCACTCTCAGGTGTGAGATCTGTGCAAAGTCCTTGCCACAGTCAGTGCAGTGGTATGGCCGCTCCCCAGTGTGCATGCGCTGGTGTATTCTCAGGCTTGAGACCTGTGCAAAGCTCTTTCCGCAGTCAGTGCAGCGGTGTGGTCGCTCCCCGGTGTGCGTGAGCTGGTGCATTCTCAGGTGTGAGATCCGTGCAAATCCTTTGCCACAGTCGGTGCAACAGTGTGGCCGCTCCCCGGTGTGCGTGCGCTGATGTATTTTTAGGCTTGAGATCTGTGCAAAGCACTTCCCACAGTCAGTGCAGCGGTAGGGCCGCTCCCCAGTGTGTGTGCGCTGATGCATTCTCAGGTGTGAGATCCGTGCAAATGCCTTGCCGCAGTCTGTGCAGTGATGTGGACGCTCCCCAGTGTGTGTGCGCTGGTGCATTTTCAGGTGTGAGATCCGTGCAAATCCCTTGCCGCAGTCAGTGCAGCAGTACGGTCGCTCGCCAGTGTGCGTGCGTTGGTGGCGGCTCAGCGTGCAGGCTCTCATAAATCTGTTGCCGCACTCAGAACAGCGGTATGGCCGCTCCCCGGTGTGAGTACGCCGATGTATTCTCAGGATCGAGAACTGTCTGAAGCTCCTGCCGCAGTCAGCACAGTGATATGGCTGCTCCACAGCGTGCATGCGCCTGTGCTGGTTCAGTGCGAAGGGGTTCCTGAACTTCTTGCTGCATTTGACACAGTGATAGGGAGTCCTGCACCGCCCCATAGGGAGTCTCGGGTGTGTAGCCATGTCTGGTCTCTGGCTGAATCCACCCCGGGAATAGACTAAGTCCTGTGCATGAATCCCTCTGTTGTCCATGGGATCCTTCTTTCCTCCCATGCTGCTCTGACATGCAGACCGTGTCCTTGTTCCTCTCAGGATCCTGTGCCCTTCTGGAGAAAGCAGAGGCAATCCCGGTGTTAGCTCACAGTTAAAGATGCAGGTTTGTCAAAGGAGAAATGTCACGGACAATGCCATTTCCCCATTTGCCTGTGACTGTTTTTTGGATGCATGCCTCACCCCGGCAACTCCTGTCCCACAGGGCTGGACTTAACACCTTGCTCAGGGTATTGAGACCTGGCGTGCAGGGTTACAGTGCCACTCAGATTTGCCCCCACCCCCAGTCATGATGGTGGGGGAGGTGTGCCAAACTTCAATGAATGGCATTGCATCCAGATCCCTCTACCCTGCCCCAATCCCTCTGACCAGGCTAGGGTTAGGGATGCAATGCGGGGGCAGCGTGCTGCTTTGGGTGGTTGGAGCCCCTTTGGCAGGGCGAGGAGGAGGTCGAGTTTTGTTAAAAACCATGGAGCCATCACAGCAAATTTAGCGACCTCAGACTTTTACTAAATGTACTGTAACTGCTCTGTAATTTTTCATACAATATACCATGACAAATTTGCAGCCTGAGAGAAGTTGGTTCTCTCCCTGTTGTTTGTGCAGCGCCTAGCACCCACTCCCACATACACCACACACCTCTTGGGTCTCATTTTATGCTTAAATTGGAGCCTCCCCAGCAACTGGGCAGTGCCTGGCACAACAGAGCCCTGATCCAAGCCTGGGGCCCTAGGTGCTAACACAGTATAAACAGTGTCCAGGTTTTGTTTTCAAACTGATTTTATTTTTATTTCAATCAGAGCCTTTTATTTACACGTTGCTGGTTCTTCACTTGCTCCTGTTTTATAGCAAGAGGCTTGTTCCCCAGTCTTTGAGCTGTTTTAACTACATGGGTTTGAAACTAGTTTAGTGAAGAGGCTACAATCCCCTTGAGTGGATGCAGTGAGACAGGGATAAAGCTGCTTAGAACAAAGTAGTTTATTCCTGGGAGGGGAGTGAGTCCTTTTTGAGGAATTGCTTTTGAAGAAGTCATTCATCTTGGGCCTGAGATTTCATTCTTCATGCAAAACTGAACTAAAAATCCTCAAGAGGGTTGGATTTTTTTGGGGGGTGGGGGTGGGGGTGGGGGGGACGGTTTGAGGGGGCGACAAGTCACTCAGGGTTCATGTGATGTAACCTGAAGAACATTTTTGTGTTGTTTTATACCCCCATGAGTGACACAGCTAAGCTGAAGGGGTTAATGGCTACCACACAGCCGGCCTTTGATCCACAGCCAGTCACAGACCTGGGTAAGGCTGAGGGCTGTGCTAAACATTAATACTGAAGCCATGTAAGTGACAAAGATTTTGTGCCACTGAGAGAGGAGGAGAAGGGGTGTGTGACAAAGGCCATCCCAGCACCCTCCCCCTCACACCCAGACCACTCCCCCAGCAGCAGCTGCCAGGGACGCGTGGCAGTTGTACAGCATTATAATGAAACGCTGCAACTGCCTGAGATCTCCTCTACAAAAATGGCGTCCTCCGGGTGGTGTGACTTCGCACTCATTGTATGTGACTCATCCTGCTCTGCTCGGAGTCACCCCACTTTCTCCTTGCTCGCTGGGCACAGGTTTCTCCAGTCTGAGTGGTGACATGTGCAGTGAAGTGGCAGAGAGGGAGTGGGGTGCTAATCAGCACATTCCCTGCCAAGGGCCAGCGACTCTGAGATGCTCTCCCAAGCTGCGGACAGGTTTTTTCCTGTCTGAGCTAAGCCTGGTTCCAGGTGCCCAAGGCCATAGGACATCAACACACACAGCTTGAGCCAGGAGGGGCAGAGGCATGAAAAGCATTTGAAAAAAAATCTCTAGAGCAGCATTATCTTGATATGATTTTCTGATGTGCAGGAAGCCTAGAAGAAGGCGTCGTGTTCCTCGGTCAGAAAGGCAAGAAACGAGAACTAATTTATCCACTCCACTCAGAACTGATAAGGCCTCAACTGGAGTACTATGTCCAATTCTTGACCCCACACTTCAGGAAGGATGTAGAGAAATTACAGAGGGTCAGAGGAGAGCAACACATATGATTAAAGGTTTAGAAAACGTGATCTATGAGGAAAGGTTGAAAATATTGTGTTTGTCCAGTCTGGATTAGAGAAGACTGAGGAGGGACCTGATAATCTTCAAGTACGTAAAAGGCTGATACAAAGCGGAGGGTAATAAATTGTTCTCCTTAACCACTGAGAACAGGACAAGAAGAAATGGGCTTAAATTGAAGCAAGGGAGATTTAGGTTAGACATAAGGAAAAACTTCCCAACACTAAGGGTAGCTAAGCACTGGAACAAATTACCCAGAGAGCTTGTGGAATCTCCATGAATGGAAGTTTCTAAGAACAGGTTTGACAGACACCTATGAGGGATGGTCTAGAGTAGATAATACTTGGCCTTGACTCAGTGCAGGGTACTAGATTAGGTGACCTACCAAGGTCCCATCTAGTCCTACATTTCTAAGGCCTGGTCTACACTGGCAACGGAGGTCGACATAACATCACTTACATCGATCTCCGAAACCCCGTGTCTACACTGGCACTGCAGTTCCGTCGATTTAAATCACGGCAAAAATTTACTTAATAAAACCACCTCCACAAGTGGCATAGCTCCTAATTTGAATTTATTGGTTCGGTTTAGCCTCAGTGTAGACAGAACTGAACTTAAGTCGACGTTATTGGCCTCCAGGAGGTATCCCACAATGCCCCGATGTGACCGCTCTGGACATTCGTGCTCAGCTGTAACGCGGTCATGCGACCCAGAAATGTCCCCTCCCCATATGCCCCGGGCAAATTTGAATTTTCAGTTCTTGTGCATCCAGCGTGGACAGAGCTGTCGCTGTACTCCTCATGGCTACTGCAAAGTCCAAACGCACTCCAGCATGGAGTTGACCAGAGGTCTTAGATCTCATCGGTCTGTGGGGTGAGGAGTCCGTTCTGGCTCAGCTCAGAGCCAGCAAAAGGAATTTGGACATTTACGGGAAGATATCCCAGGGCATGCTAGAGAAGGGACGCGCAGCAGTGCCACGTGAAGATCAAAGAGCTGCATCAGTCATATCAGAAAGCCAGGGAAGCTAACAGCCATTCTGGCTCCTCCCCCCAAAAATGCGGCTTCTACAATGAGGTGCACACAATTCTCGGTGGCGATCCCACCACGGTGCCGCCCTGCAGCATCGATACCTCCGCTAGGTCACAATCCATGGACAATGATGAGGACTCCGTGGACGAGGACGAGGCTGAGGAGAGCAGGGTGCAGGTGCAGGAGAGCGGGGTGTCCGTTCTCCCAGAAAGTCAGGACCCGTTCCTGACCCCAGAGCAGTCCAGCAGCACACAGGACAGCACTAATGATCCCGGGGAAGGCACATCAGGTGAGGTTTTTTTTCTTCTTAGCAGATCTGTCCTTTTACATAGGGATGGAGGGGCAGGAAGGGGATTTCAGGCTGTGGGAAGGTGCAGTGGCCTTCCTTGGAGCCTGGGCCCGAGGAAGGGCCACGACCACAGGTGCGGACAGTGATAGGGCTGGCAGCCCAGTCTGCCCGGCAACCAGGGAGCCAGATGGTGACAGGTCCGGCAGACCAGCCAATCCGGCAACAGAGGGGCGGAGCTGCGGCCGGGGCAGGAGACATAAAAGGCAGGTACCGCAGCTCAGTGAGGGACAGACTGCCACCAGAGGCAGACGTGCCATCCCGCCGGCTGCAGCATAGGCCTGACCCCAGCCGCCCCGAGCGAGCGACAAACGGCCCAACCTACCAGCCCCAGGGACTGGATAGGGCCTCTGGGCTCCAGTGACTGGACCAAGCCCCCTGACACTCGGGTAGGAGATACCCTCGGAGGCTGGCCCTGACCTAGAGGAGCTGCCGGACGCCGAACCCCCGGGAAGGCACATCTGCTGAGGTTTTTTTCTTCTTAGCAGTTCTGTCCTTTTACATTTTAGGAGGGGAAGGTGATTTCAGGTGTTTAGGTGACTGTACTGGGGGGTTACCCACAGAACAGATTATTTATGTGATGAGATATGCCCCTACAATCATCAGTTGATATCTCACGGAAACTTTCATATAGGTAATCTGTTATCCTTTGCAAAAGGTTTCTGGGGAGGATTGCCTTGTTCCTCCCTCCACGGTAGGATACTCTTCCGTGCCACCCTGCAATCAAGGGATCTTGCATCATGGTGGAACACAGTCTTTCGGCAGCATTTCTAGCTATCGCAGATTAGAAAGAGGAAAAAAAAACAAAAAACCAAGAGATGACATGTTTGGCGAGCTCATGAACACCTCAGTGGCCGCAGAGACACAGCTCAGAGCATGGCAGCTGACCTTGTCCCAGAATATGGACATGGACAGGGAGAGTCGCAGAGAAATGATGGAGCATGATCACAGTAGCACGCAGGAGATGCTGCGAATCATGCGGGACAAGGCAGACATCCTTCGGCGGCTTGTGGAGCTTCAGGAGGAGTGGAGACAGGACCGAGTCCCGCTGCAGCCACTCCATAATACTCCTCCACCTAGGGCTTTGCTGCCCGGCCCCTCCCCCGCCCCCAAGAGGTCTCAGAGGAGAATGGCCAGGCTGCAGTATGTGCTCTTCTCCACCCCGGTGGAGGTGAGCAGAAAGCAGTGGCAGACCCGCTGACAGCTGGCCAGCAAGCAACCACACTACCCCTTGAGACTGTGAATGAACACTTCCCCCCTTCCCCGAATGTTCATAAGTAAAAATGTGCATCATTTCAACATGTTTCTTTAATAAATCATATCTTGTTCCAGAGGGATTTGGAGGGTACAGACATCGATTGGGGGTGGGTGGGAGGGATGTTTAACAAAGGCAAACAACATACTGAAACAGAAATCAGTCCTGCATCTCATTGCAGAACTTGGTTTTCAAAGCTTCCTTAAAGCAAAGTGCTCCACGGTTGGCTCTCAGCGTACTGCTGGCATCTGGCTGCTCATAATTAGCGACCAGTCTTTCTGCCTCCTCAGCCCATCCCTGGGGGAACCTCTCCCTCTTCGCTTCACACACATTATGAAGAACACAGCACGCAGATATCACCGTAGGGAGGTTCTTCTCACGCATGTGCCTGCCTGCATATTGGAGAACAGCCCCGAATTATGAAATACGCACACATCATGCACCTTTCCAGAACATCCCACATAGATGTCGGTGAAACAACCCTGGTGATCCACAAGGCCCTGCAGGACCATGGAAAAGTACCGCTTGTGGTTTATGTACTCGGTTGCTACATGTGCAGGTGCTAAAATAGGGATGTGCGTCCCATCAATGGCCCCCCCGCAGTTTGGGAACCCCATCGTGGCAAACCCGTTCACTATGTCCTGCACATTTCCCAAAGTCACTATCCTTCGTAGAAGAAGTCTATTGATGGCCCTGCATACTTGAATCACAGCAGCACCCACTGTAGATTTACCGACTCCGAATTAATTCCCAACCGAGCGGTAACACTCGAGGGTTGCCAGCTTCCACAGAGCGATGGCGATTCCCTTGTCCACTGTCAGAGCTTGTCTCAAGTGACTATTCACATGCTTCAGGGACAAGGGGGCCAGCTCCGAGCAAAGTTCAAAGAAAGTTGCCTTTCGCATATGAAAGTTTTGCAGCCACTGATCATCATCCCACAGCTGCATAACGATGCTGTCCCACAAGTCTGCTGGTTTCCTGGGACCAGAACCGGCGCTCCATGGACCGCAGATGATGTGTTACAGCCTGCAGCAATCGGCAATTGTTCCGCTCGATGGCTTGTAGCAGAGCAGCCTCAGTGGCATCGCTGTTGCCTGTGCTTCGGCTTCTTGCTCTACTTGGAAAATACTCGATGATAAGCCGCGATGTATTTGTGACGCTCACAATAATAGTGCAGAGTTGAGCTGGCTCCATGTCTCCGCAGCAATGCTGAGCTCGTGGGGAAAAGAAACGGCGCGAAAATAGGTTTCCTGTTTGTTTGTGGAAAGAAGGGAGGGGGAAGGAGCGTGGTGAGTGTGGACGCACGAGACCTGCGCAAACAGCGTGGTGTGTACACACTGCAGCGACTTTTAAAAATCAGCAGGTGAAAGTCGACTTCACTCAGCAGTGTAGACATAGCTATGAATCATAGAAATCTTAGGGTATCAAGGCCAGACCGGCTCACTGTGCCCACCCAGCCTGGCTTCCTGCCTATCGCAGCCAGAGAATCTCCCCCAGCGATTCCTGCCTCCAGCCCAGTAACTCCTGGCTGAGCTAGAGAGGAACTTTGAGAGAGACACCGCATCACCACTGACAGACACCCAGTGAGGAAGAATCCATCCCGTCCCGAGGGGAGCTCTCCCAATGGTTCATTCCCCGCCCAGATAAACTCTGGCCCCTAATTCCCAGCCTGAATTTCTCTCCCTTCAGCTCCCAGCCAGTGGATCTTGCTCTGCCTTTGCCTTCTACATTAAGGAGACCTCTGCTAGCAGCAGTGTAAATCAGAAGGGTCTGGATTATGACAACTCACCTGAGGAGGGGCTTTCAGGCCCTGAGCTTTCCCTGGAGTCATCAGCATCCCAGACCCAGAGTTCTGCCTCCCCTAATTCAATCCGCTGGATTAAGTCTGGTGTGGAACCTGAATAGCCTGTTTGGGGGGAAAGAACCAGTTTTATTACTGACGTTTTGGGGGCAGGGACTCATTTATATGTTTGTGCAGCCCAGCACAACCGGGCCAGATCTTGGTCAGGGTATGTCTGCGCAGCATCTGACATGACAGGACCCCAATCTCAGATGCAGCAAGAGATCCCAAGGAGGAAAATAATGAAAGAATTCTTCCTTACAGGAGCTTTCTTCCCATCTCCCACCAGGCACATTCGGTTCATGCTCTGAAGCAGCAATGTCTATGACCTATCTCAATTTGCTATGGGGACTGAATTTTAAATCCTTACGAGAGTAATTTTAGATGTATCAGAGAAATATGCCATCCTGTCAACATCTTGGCCTCTATAGGATCCTGTGGCAGTACATTCCATAGGAAAACAGTGTGACAGGGATTTCCTTTAACCCGCTAAAATACCATTGAACACTCCCTTACTCTTAGATTAAGAGACAGGCTGAGGAGAAAGTCCCTCACTTCCTTCTCTCTGGTCATTATTTCACTTATCCAACTGTCTCCTGAAAAATGTATTATGGAAGAAGACTTTGGTAGAAGGGAACTTTGCTGCTTTGCCATCTTATAGCTGTTGAAAACTATAAACTTTGCACTAAGTCATAAAGACATCAGCAACAATGTGTCATGGTAGGTGTCCCCATTTGGTGCCTTTACTCAGTCCTAACAGTTCTTTTCCTTAGAATGCTGCAAGCATTGTTCAACTATATAGTTTTTAAATTTACTATGTTCATTGTTTTGGGGGAGATGGGGAGCTGTTGTAAACACTGGCATCAGTGTCTGGGCTGGGATTCCTGGAACTGGTTTTTGCTCATGTGCTGTTTGCCACTACCTCTGTGCCGGGACTGAGGTACGTAATTCAAGTAAACCAGTTACACCGAGATTAGCACCAGGCTCCGTAGCCCTGATTTCTTCTCCAACAGGAAGCCAACCTCCAAGGGGCTGACAACATCTGCCACCACTTGGCTGCTGGGTGGCACATGGCAGCTGAAGCTTAGAGGGAACCCAGACATTACACAGCTGTGAATAGAAAAAGTGAAACGGGTCCTTACCCAGGGAAACAAGGGTCCGGTAATTCCAAAGTATCTGGTCCCGGTACAGCTGCTTCTCTGGCTGGGATAAGAGCTCCCACTGCTCCCGGGTGAAATACAGAGCGACGTCCTCAAACGCCACCGGGAGCTGCCGTCACAAGCGTTACACACTCAGCACCTTCCGCTCCAGCCCCGAGTCCCAGCCTTGCCCCAGAGCCGCTCCCGGCTCCCAGCGCTCCGGCTGCTGACAGCCCCTGACCCCGCCGGGCAGCGCGGGTGCAAAGCGGGACCCCCAGACCCTGCCTGGCCGCGCAGAGCTGAGCCGCTCCCGGCCCGGGGCAGCGCTTGGCCCGGCTCCGCGCCAAACCCGGGAGCTGCTGCTCCGCCCGCCCCGGGGTCAGCAGCGCCGGAGGGATCCGGGTCCCGGCTCCCCGCCGCCCCCCGCCGGGATCAGCCCGGCCCGGCCCGGCCCCCGAGGGAGCCCCCGGCCCGCGTCCCACCTGCGCCGGCCCCGCTGCAGCCATCGCCGGGCTCGGCTGCGGCCCGCTTCGTCCGGGCGGCGAATTCCTGCCTCCGCGGCTGTTTCTCTCCCTCCCCGGGGCCCGGCGCTGGGTTTTTTCGCGGGCGGGGCTCACCGCCACCGAACGTTGCCACCGAACCGGAAGACCAAAATCAGCCATTTTTGCTCCGGGCACCGGAACCGGAAATTCGGCGTGCGGCGTTGGCTTCTCTCTGTGACGGCCTGTGCGTGCAGCAGCAGCAGCAGCCGCCTGGGGAAGTTCCAGGGCAGCGACCTTCCGGCCCCCGCCCCGGCGGCGCCCATTTCCCAGGGGACACCCGCCCCCGGCGTGCAGTGATCCTCTGCGGCTTCCTCCTGTCCCGTCCGGCCCCGCCCGCGGCAGCCCTGCCCTGCCCTGCCGTGGGATCTAGCCCTAAGCGCAGCGGGTGCTGCAACTCGTTGCCTGGGGCAACATCTGCCCCTCCCCCAGCGAACCCTTCTGGGTGTCAGTCTGAAGGCCGCCCTAGGCTGCAGATGGAGCCCATGGTAAGGGGGTCAGGATACTGTGGGAGAAGCATCTGGGGGCAGATGAAATAGGACATGGGGGGACATGCAGACAAGAAGGCTAGGGCAATGGTGTTAGGATATAGGGGGCAGGAGCAGATGGGATGGGGTAGGACACAGGGAGCAGACGCACTAGGGTAGGGGGCAGATGGGAGGCAGGAGGAACCACTTACCTGCTTGCAGCCACCCTGGGGGCTCCTCGTCCCCAGGCTCACCAAGAGAAAGGCTGCTGGGGCCAGGCTGTCACAGTTCAGAGCAATTGCACCTGTATTTGCCCTCAGCTGCCCAACCAAGTACCTGCTGTCAGGCTTCCATCCTCCCAGCTGTTCCTTCTTTCAGCTGGAGACACTCAACTCTTTCCCTTCTGATGGGGGTGTGACCCTTCCCTGCCTGGGACAGTCACCTGAAAATGCCAAGGTTAGGGCAGGCTGTAAAAGGAGAGCAGATTCTCCCAGCACTGGTGGGTAACACTGAAGTCAAACTTCCCAACCAGCCACAAACAGTGCTTCTGATTCCCCACACTGGTTATCAAGAAGCCAAAATACAAATACACCCAGCCCCCTTTACTGCATTTCAGTCTCTGGCTCCCAATCAGTCACAAGGTCCAGTAAAGAGACCAGTTATTTAACTCTATGCTCTTTACCAAAAAGGTTCCTCCTGACCCCAAAGGGTCAGCCACAGTACCAGATCAATGTAAGTTTGGATCTTACCCAAAATACCACACTGCCAGCCAATCCTTTAATAACTGAAACTAAAGGTTTATTGTAAAAAGAAAGAAACAAGCTATAAGAGAAATGTTAAAGGATTAAAGCAATCAGATACATACAGATGATTTGAAAGTCCATATACATCAGGTTTCTACAAGAATTGTGGAGTTTGCAGGCTTGTATAATACCTCTGGTGTACATCCAGTACCTGGATGGGTCTCAGTCCTTTGTTTCACAGCTTCAGTTCAGTTGTAGATGAATTGCCCCAGAGGCAGGCTGAAAGACAGACTGAAGACAAAATGGATCCTGGGCCTCTGCCTTTTATGTCCTCTGGGCCTTGCCATGCTGCTTGCGGAATTTCACAGGAACCAAAATGGAGTCCAGAGTCACATGATTAAGTCCTGGTGACTCATCAGGTATATCCCTGGCTTCTCCCCCTGGGCCCTTTGCACCTGTGAATGTCTTAATGGGCCATCAAGCAGGCTAGTGATATAGCCATCCTGTCTGAGGTGTTACCCAGGCACAGCACAATTTGAAGTACAGATATAGCAACCATATCCATAACTTCCATTACACATATAACACATGAACATAAACATTATCATCTTACTTAGCACATTACAGCCTTTCTAACAGTACTTGACATGGCATATCTCAAATGAATTATTATGATTTTGACATACAGATGTCGAACAATATAATAAATGCCGCCCCCCCAATCCAGCCAGCGTGACGGGGTATTTCTAGGTTGCCCAGTTCCTTCCTGCACTGTGTTATCCCAGCACAGCCAGGCTGCCCAAGACACCTGCTGGCTTTCTCTTCAGAGACAGTTACCAGGTGTCAGTACTAGAGCTTTACGGGACCTTCCAGTGTTTCCTAGCAAGCCTGCTTTCTTCTTAAAGTACAAAGCACTACAGAGAAAACATCATAAAAGCAAGAAAACAACCTACATGTATGCTAATAAGATCAGGATTACCCCAAACCTGTCATGGATTCTGGAAGAAGCAGTCCTTCAAACCCCTGCCCAACATGATTCCTTGTGGTTACCAGCTCCTCCCAGCTTCCGCTCCGACTAGCATCCAACCCTCCCTAAGGACTGGGGCTCTCCGTGGACCAGGGGTCCTGTACGTTTGCTGGATCAGTAAGAATGCTCTGAGCCTCTTTGAAACCAGGTTTAAATCCTTTCTTTGTTCCTTGGTCCCTCAAGAATTCAATTTGAACTAGTATATGTATATCTATCTGTCCAGTGGGGTGGCTTCAAAGGCTAATAACGAAGTAAGTATATTAGCATTCCCCCTTGCTACTAGAGAAGGTATGTACAAGGTCACAATAATATATACAGAGCTGCATTTTTAATACAATATACCAAAATAGTCCTAATTCAATTCAGTTTAACTTAATTCAGTAAAGGGTAACACAATTACATATGGTTGGTTCAGGAAATTTTAGGATATTGTCAGTCTGTCACAGTGTGTTCCATTCAAGCTGCCCTGCTGGGCCAGGCCCTCCAGCCACATGGTCTGTCCTAAGTCTTCTGTGCATGTGTTAATGTGCACAGGTTGGGTGC
>NW_027132739.1:0-47470 GCF_026122565.2 Emydura macquarii macquarii | reverse complement strand
ACAGATTCTTTGAAAAGAACTCTTTCCACAGAATCGTTCATACCAGGGCAGGGCTCTTACTCAACACCTGTTGTCAACACTTTCCCCAGAATTGAGAAGTGAAAATAGTTCAGAACTTGTCCCCTAGTGCTTAGCTCAGCCCCCACGGATTCTCTGTAACCTCGATAAGTCCAACAGTCCATTACATGCTCCAAAACATCATTAACATGAGTTCATGTTTCCCACTCGTGCCTTGTGCCCTTCCAGAATTCTGAGTTCACTGCATTGAAACTCTGACCACCAGGAAACGGAGAGTTTTGGTACATTCCACGTCAACAGTCCCTTGCTCAAATGACCCCAAATTTGGATCTTTATCCCTATCCCAGGTTCCGAAGAGGCTAAGCAGTTTTCAAGACAATCAGAGTAAAATGTGGATTTTATGGTACTCCAAAATTTCTCTATCCCAACAGTAAGCAGATCTCAACCTTAAGTATAGCAAAGCTGCTACTCAATTACAGTTTCATAGACAAATATTTGTTATGAAAAGATTAAGGTTGGGTGAGTGTCACATCCCCCAATGCAAACCATTAAAAGCTGGGTAGTACCAAGTTATAGGACACCTCTTATTTATAAATTCATAGATTTAAAGGCCAGATTTAGATAATCTAGTCTGATCCCCTGTGTAACACAGGCCAGAGAATATCACCCAGTTACTGTGGTACTGAGTACAGTCACTTGCGTGTATGTCTAAAGCATATTTCAGAAAATCGTCCAGTTTGGATGCGAAGACATCAGGGGAGGGAGAATCCACCACTTGCCTTGGTTAATCACCTTCATTGTTAAAAACGGGTGCTTCATTTCTAATAGGAATTTGTCTCGCTTTGGCTTCCAGCCACTGGTTCACATGGTACCTTTCTCTGCTAGATTAAAGAGCCAGCTGGGACCCAGTGTTTTCTCCTCCACTTGATTTTCTTTTTGCTAAACTAAACAGATTGAGCTCTTTATATCTCTCACTGTAAGGCATTTTCTCCAGACCTTGAATCATTTTTGTGGTTCTTTTCTGCACCTTCTCCAATTTTTCAGCATCCCTTTTAAACTGTGGACACAAGCACTGTACTCGACACTGTAATGTTGGTCTTTCCAATGCCGTATACAGAAGTCAAATAACCTTCCTGCTCCCCCTCAAGCTCCCCTCTTTATACATCCAAGGATCACCTTAGCCCTTTTTGCCACAGCAACACACTGGAAACTCATAATGAGTTTCTTGTCCATTATGATTAAGGTGAAGATTTTTGTCATGGTTAATTTTAGTGAAAGTCACGCACTGATTGCGGGCAGTAAACAAGAATTCATGGCTGTGACTTTTACTAAAAAAAATTGGGAGGAGGATGATGGGGGATGACTGAAGCTTGATCCCTGGGGAGGAAGAGGGGAAAGAACTCCAGCAGCCACCACAGCAGCAGCAGCAGCTGACAGCTCTGGGGCCCCCGCCACCCACAACAGCTCATGGCTCTGGGGATGGCAGCTCAGAGCTTTGGGACCCTTATCGCTCATGGCAGCTGAAACCTCTGGGGCTGGTGGCTTGGAGGTCCAGGGTCCTCGCTGCCTGTGGCAGCTCAGATCTGCATAGCCACTGCCAAATAATAACACCTAAATGAGCAGCGGTAACTATGTCGGCAGCAGAGCATCTCCCACTGACATAGCGCTGTCCACAGAGGCACTTATGCTGGCGGGACTTACGTCACCTGGAGTGTTTTTTTCACAGCCTGGGCGACAAAAGTTTTGCTGGCATGGGTGCTAGTGTAGACAAGGTCTTAGTGAACATCACTGTAAAAGGGGTAGGATGTGATTCTAAAACTGGAAAAGAACAAGTTAATAATTACTTCAACAAGTTAGATGTCTTCAAGTCTGCAGGGCCTGATGAAATACATCCTCGAATACTTTGGCCCTATCTACACTAGAAAGTTTTGTCGATGCAAGTTACAGAGGTGATCAAAATGCACTAGCATTACAGTGCTCGCACCCGAACACACAGCACTGCACTCACTATGTCACCGAAGTGCATCCACACCCAGAGCGCTAGCATCGACAGTGAGAGCAGTGCGCTGTGGGAAATTATCCCACTCTGCAACTCGCCACTTTGTGCTGCTAGCAGTTGTGGGAAGACGTTTGGGCCACAGTACATCATAGGTACAGGCTAAACGTCCCATGTCGCAGTGATTTCCATCCCATCATTCTGTGGGTTTCTGACTGTGTTTCGCGGCATTTTTCAACGGCCCCCGTTTCCTGAGCGCCCGCCATCTCTAGCTAGAAGGATGGATCCTGCACTGCTCTCCACTGTTGCTGTCAATGTTCTGAACACAGTGCGGCTGGTCGCGCAGCATATCATGACCGCCCAATGGGAACTGGAACGTCAGGAGTCTGACATGCTATGTGCCATGCAAACAAACAATGCCGGATTAGTTTTTGCGTTCACAGAGCATATGCTCATGGTGAACCGCTGATTTTGGGCACATGAAAAACAAGGTTACTTACCAGTAACTGCTGTTCTTCAAGATGTGTGCTCATGTCCATTCACTATAGGTGTGTGCATGCCTCTGTGCACAGTGACCCGGAACTTTTTTCCCCTTAGGAGCTCGTGTAGGGCCGGCTCTGGCACCCCCTGGAGCCCCGTGCACATGCTGCAGTATATGAGGCTCTGCCAGCCTTATGCCCCCTCAGTCCCTTCTTTCTGCCAACTCTGGCAGCAGGGACGGGGGGCTGGGTGTGGAATGGACATGAGCAACACATCTCGAAGAACAGCAGTTACTGGTAAGCAACCTTGTTTTTGTCTTTGAGTGTGTGCTCATCTCCATTCCAATACAGGTGACTAACAAGCAATGCCTTTGGAGGTGGGTCGGAGTTACCGGTGAGCTGCCCTCAGCACAGCTCTGCCAAATCCTACATCCTGTCTAACCTACTGGACGATGGCTAGTGGGACGTGAAGGTGTGCACCCATGACCAGGTGGCAGCTTTGCAGATGTCCTGCAGGGCACTCTCTCCAGGAAGGCTGTAGACGAGGCTTGAGCCCTGGTTGAGTGCCACGGTGCTGTCCGTCAGCACCTGCACCACCCTGCCTGTCAGGAATTGGAGGAACACCTTGCACGCTAGGCAGATGGCCCTCAGCTCCTTCACACTGATGTGCAGGTGCCTCTCCTCCCTTGACCAGACCCCCTGAGTGCCTAGGTTGGCGCTGATGTGGGCCCCCCAACCTACATCCGAAGCGTCAGAAATTAGGGTGACTGACGGGACTAGTTCCTCAAATGGAACGCCCTTCAGCACTGCCCGGGGAGTCCGCCACCAGTCTAGGGAGGCTAGGATGGGCGGGGAAACTGACCACTCGGTCTAGTGGGTGTCTGCTCAGAACATATACCAAGGCTAACCAAGACTGAAGTGGTCTGAGTCTCAGGCGATAGAGTCTCACTACATACGTGCAGGCGCCATGTGGCCTAACAGCTGTAGGCAGTGCCTGGCTGTTGTCGTGGGGCATGGTGCAGCTGGGAGATGATAGAGACCATCGCCTCGAAGTATGGCTGAGGCAGGAAGGCTCTGGCCTGGGAAGTGTCCAGGGTAGCCCCAATGAACTCTATTCGTTGCACTGGGGTTAATGTGGACTTCTGTTCGTTTATGAGCAGTCCCAGCCTGCGGCACATGGAGCAAGTGAGGGTCATGCTGTCCTGCACTTAGGACCTGGACCTGCCCCTGATCAACCAATCATGCATGTAAGGAAAAATTTGCACACCTTTTCGTCTTAGGAGGGCAGTCACTACTGCCATGCACTTGGTGAATATCCTAGGAGCCGAAGATATACCAAAGGGCAGGGCTGTAAACTGGTAGTGGGAGCCAGCCACCATGAAGCAGAGAAATTGCCAGTGGCTGGGGAGGATAGACACATGAAAGTATGCGTCCTTGAGGTTGAGGGCGGCATACCAGTCTCCTGGATCCAGGGAAGGGATTATGGAAGCTAGGGAGATCATGTGAAATTTGAGTCTTTTGACATATTTGTTTAGATGACAAAGGTCTAATATGGGTCTCAGACCCCCCTTTGCATTCGGGATGAGGAAGTACCTCGAATAGAACCCCTTCCCCCTTCTGCCTTGAGGGACCATTTTCACTGCTCCCAGATTGAGGATGGTGTCCTCCTCCTGTGAGAGGAGTTGCTCGTGAGAGGGGTCCCTGAAGAGGGATGGAGGGGGAGGGTTGTTGGGGGCGGTAGACGTAAAATGCAGGGCATAGCCCCCCCAAGGACCCAACAGTCCGAAGTGATTTTGGCCCATTCTGGGTAGAAGGTCTTAGCCTGTTCAGGAAGGGCCGGGACGGATCCAGGAAAGCAGTCGGGGCACCACCCTCGGGCACACCGTCAAAACTACCTCCTCTGAGGGGCCCTTGCTGGGGAGCTGAGGATGAGCTAGGGTGCTGATTCGTTCATCTAAACCCCCTATTTCTATCCCGTTGTCTATAGGTTTGGAAAGGCCTGGGTTGAGACCTTGGCTGCTGCTGCGCCTGGGGGCATGACTGATGCCTAGAAAACTGGGGCATGTAAAGGCCCAGGGAGCGAAGCGTGGCCCTGGAGTCCTTCGGACCGTGCAACTTCTCATCCGTCTGGTCCGAAAATAAGGCCGACCCAGCAAAGGGGAGGTCCGGGATAGACTGTTGCACCTCTTGGAACAGGCCCGAGGATTGCAGCCACGAGCACCTTCGCATACAAATGGCGGAGACTATAGCCCTACCTGCCAAGTCAGCAGCGTCCCAGGATGTCTGGAGCGCTGCTCTAGCTATTGCGGTTACCTCCGCCATGATAGTGTTAAAGTCTGTGGCTTGGTCCTGGGTCAGGGCCTCAGCAAATCGTCAGAGTCCCGCAGGTTGAAATTATACCTGCCCAGGAGAGCTTGCTGGTTCTTTCTCCCAAACAAATCCAGATTCTTATTGTCCTTTTCTTGGGAGTTGACCCTGGCTGATCCTGCCTATCCCGCTGGTTTGCAGCATTTACTACCAGGGTACCAGGGGTAGGATGGGTGAACAAATACTCAAACTCCTTGGCCAGGACATAATATTTCTTCTCAGCTGCCTTTGACGTTGGGGCGACCGAGGAAGGGTTTGCCATAGGGCCTGCACGATCTTAAGGACAGAGTGGGCCACTTGAGCTGAGGCAGCTGCCGCCAACACATTAAAGAGGCTATCTGTGGCCTCTTTTAGCTCCTCCACCTCCAGCCCCAAGTTGGAGGCAACCCACTTGAGCAGCTCCTGGTGCGCCCTGAAATCGTCCAGTGGTGCAGAGTGGTCCTGGGTAGACTGCCTCGTCAGGTGAGGAGGAGGAGGATTGCAGTGGTGCAGCCTGAGGGTGTGCCCCCTCCTGGAAAAAGGTTGTACCTGCTGAGGTTCCCTCCTGGGGGTCTGACTCCTCATCCAAGGAGTGATGCCAATGGGCCTTCTCCTGTACAGGAGTCATGGACTGCACCCCTGACGATTTAATGGATTGGGGCCCATGTCCCACCTGGAGAACCTATGGGGGCCCTAAAGGCCATTCTTGTGGCCATTGTCCCTGGGGCCATAGTGGGGGCATTGACTCACCCGAGTGTCCTCCCTTAGAGACTCTGAGGCATCATCGGAGTCAGGGGCCCTGGACCTGTGGTACCGTGTCTGTCCCCAGTCATAGGCACCCTTCCGTGCTGGAGACTGCCCCCTCAATGCCTCTGACCTGGAGGATGATGAGGACTGCCTCCATCGCTGCGAGCGGTTCCAATGAGTGGGGTCACGATGAGCTGGCAGTACTGGAGCATCGTCTCAATACTGACGGTCTCTGATGCCGCTTGCCTTGCGGCTCTGTGGAAGCCATCAGTGACTGAGGTCGGCACCATCCCAAACTCCTCGGTACCGAGCCAGACTCCGACGACCAGGTTCTGCGCTGTCTTGGTGCGAGCGAACTCCTTGGTGCCAGAGAGCGGGAACGGGAGCTGTCCAAGCGCTGCCTGGCAGACATTGACCAGTGCCACCTCCTGGCTTGCACTGCCTCTGGTGCCAGGGATCGACGTCAGCGACAAGAAGGAGACTCCACGTCCCGTGTCGGTGCAGGTTGGCTTGATAACACCGACCAGGAGCGATTACTAGGGGAACGGTTCTGCTCTACCCTAGATGACCGTCTGGCGGGAGATCTTCCTCCCCGTACCAAGGATCTCCTCCACCTTTCAAGAGGACCCAACACGGGTTTCCCCTGTGACACTGGCCCCTTCTCTCTTGGCGGAGGGCAGGGCGGAGGCCACATAGGCAAGGCCAACAAGACTCCAGTGTCAACGGTGTCGGCAGGGGCACTTTTCCACTCTCTGGAGTTGGGGGAGGCCCCCTAACAGGAGATGCAGACACCGGAGAAATAGTCTCGATGGGCCGATGTCAGTGCATCTCCGCACTCAACCCGCCCGTACCAACGGCGCAGGGGAGTGTCCACGCACCGCGTGCTGCTTCCTCGTCTTTTTCGGTCCCGGTGAAGTTGCACGGTGCTGAGTTGCGGGCGGTGCTGACGGTGCGATCAGCAGGTTGGCTTGGATGCCGGGTGGAGCACTGCCTCCATCAGCAGGGCTTTCAACTGGATTTCTCGGTCCTTTTGAGTTGTTGTGTGGGTCACTGAGCGGGAAAGCCTTCCCACAGGAGGCACACGGCTTGAATCCTGGTGACCGGGGCATGGGCCAACTGTGCGAAGTCCCAGCAGGGACTGCCTTATCTCTAACTACACTTAACACCACTTAACTAACTGAAACTAAACTCAGAGAAGGAACAAGTCCAAAGAAGGGGAATAGTACGTGCTGTGAGCAAGGCTAGTTCCAGCAATCGTCACGGACGGAAAGAAGGGGTTTAGGGGTGGCACGTCTCATATACCGCGGCATGTGCACGGGACTTCAGGGGGCACCAGAGCTGGCCCTACGGGATCTGCTAAGAGGAAAAAAGTTCTAGGTAACCATGCACCGAGGTGTGCACACACCTATAGTGGAATGGACATGAGCAACACGTCTCAAAGAAGAACCAATGAAGACAATAAGTAGAGCGAGAAGAGCAGCTGCACAACACGTCCATCTGGGATGTTTATAACACATGGTCATTATGATGCACGTGAAATTGAACAACCCGTTCTGACAGTTCTATGATTATTTTGTTAGGATAAATATTTTGCATTTCTTGAAATGATACCCTTAAAATACCAATGACGGCGTTTAGAGAAGTTAAATTTCAATGTACATGTGAGTGAAGACAAAAAATAAATTTTAATTCCATTTCCAAAAATCTGCTTAGAGGCATGTTGTTGAAATTGTCGAGGAAAAATCACTCTGTTATACTTTAGAGTTGGATCGAGTGCAGCTTTAATTGTGACACACACACATATACAAAATACTTTAGCTAAAGGAAAGCCCATGCAGCATGTCTGGATGCTGGACACTGGAACTTCACCTGGCTATCAAAAACAAAAGGCTTATATAGGGGTTACTTAGGTTCAGTTACATATTGATCACATAGTGGAATTGGATTAACAGTTTATACTTAACAGGGTAGACAATCACAATGCATAGTGAGCACACCAGACGCCCTCCCAGGGAAGCCCAATGAGTCACTTGAGTATACAATGGAGTTTTCAGGGACTCTGGTCAACTCCCAAAGATGGGTGGTGACACAATACTTCTTCAAAAGCTAATTGTATGGAGTGAGTTTTTATGGGGCCAGTAAGACAAAGGGGCAGGTACTGGTACTTATCAAAACAGGTGAAGTCTGTTCAGACTTCAATAAGCCTTCAGGTTCAACAGAGAACTTGCTTCTCGGGTGTGGTTCAGAGACCTCTTGTGGGACTTTAACATCTTTATCCTAATTTCAGTTGAGGCATTCTGTGAATGGTCTATTTCAGTTTCAGGCTACAATTTCAGCCCAGGACTTCCATGACCAGTTTCAAGCCAAGCATTCTATTAATAAATTTTATGATTATTTCTTTGCTCCCACAAAATGTAAATTTACATATTGACACCTTGTTACAGTAATAACATTTTCTACATTAGAACAATCTCTCTTTTTCCTCTCCAAATTTTACACTGAGTTTTCACAGGGGTAGTATATTCTGACTGGAGTGACTGATCAGCGTCCGTCACCATCTGCTATCCCTGGGCCAGGGGACGGGGAAGGTGAGGGGCAACAAACTGGGAAGGGGCAAAAGACAGTAGCTGTCTGTTCGTATTTCCTACCAGTATCACCCTGTGCCAGAAGCCATTTGTCGTACTGCACCAGGGTCGGGCAAACACATGGGGAGGGAGGAAAAGCTGCCTGGGCTCCTTCCTGAGAGTAGGATCCACCTCCCCCAGCCTGGCCCCTTGTTCACTCTCACCCCCCTTCCCCTGGCCCAGCTACCAAATCCCCTCCCCCAGCTCTCCCCACTCTCCCATCCCGCTGGGACCAGTTTCCCCCCCAGGCTGTGGCTGCAGCACAGAGTGGCCCATACAGCAGGGCCCCAGCGCTCCCACCCCTGCCCCCGCGCTGCCCCCTGGGGATGTTTCACTCCCCGCCATGGGCAGAGACTCAGGGGCTCTTCCTCCATGGGCCTCTCTCCCCTCCCCCTCACTACATCCCCCCACAGTCTCCCTCATGTCAGCTGGGCTCTTCCCTTCCTGATGCTACAGCGCCCTCTCCGTCCCCACCTTCAGCCTCCACCTCTGACATTTCCCCCACCCAACCCAGACACCCCCTGCCCTGCCCCCATAACCCAGCAGCTGGCTCCTCCTAACCCCCTTCTGCACCCCTCTCCCCTCCCCCATCTGACAGGCCTGGTGCTGGGAACTGAGGGGCAGGCGGTGGGGGGCGGCTGATACCCTTTAGACCCTGCCCTAGGAACAGGCCTGGGGGCTGCTCAGCGCTGGGAGGGACAGTCTCTGCGCGGGTTTCACTGTCAGGGACAGAGATTCCCTCCAGCCTGGGCTGGGACCGGGCAGATGATCAGGGGAGCCGCGTTTTTACCCCAGCATTGAGATCAGGATAGAAATAAGGGTGAAGCGTCCCGGAGAAGGTGTCAGTGAAAGTGAAGAGCTGGGACCTGTCAGTGACATTGTAAAATGAGACCTCGCCCGCCTCATAGTCCAGGAAAATCCCCACCCGGCTGGGCCTGACGGTCATGGGTAGGGGAGTCCAGGGGGAGGTGAGGGCCTTGTATTCCCCATCCCTCAGCCGCACGGACCAGTATCCATTCTCAGGTGAATTTGAGCTCTCCCCCTTTCTGCTCACAGATTCCCTACAAACCCCCAGAATCCAGTCAGGCTTGTCTCCCACCTCCACCTCCCAGTAACGCCTCCCGCCCGGGAACCCCTCAACGCCCAGGACTTCAGGATAAGTATCAAATCTCTCAGGGTTGTTGGGCAGAACCTGGCATGTGTCTCCGCGTCTCACACATTTCCGATCCTCAGACAGGACGAGGTAGGGATTTGCCGTGTCTGGATCCAAAGTCACGTCCACTGTGGAGAGAGTCACAGAGTCAGGGCCGGGACAGGGGCTCGTCACGGGGATCAAAGGGAAATTAACCTGTGTCCCTGTTAATCGCTGGGGGGGGGGGGGATGGTTGTTGCCCATTAAGGGGAGTCAGGGCCCCTCTGCCCATGGGAGCAAACTCGAGGGGAAGCAGAGCAGGAGTGGGGGAGGGGAGGAGTGGGAAGTTGTCAGCGGGGGCAGGGCAGGGGAGGGCAGACCAGGGATAGGGGAGGGGACAGGCTGATGCTAGGAGTGGCAGAGGAGGGGCTGAGGGGAGGGGCAGGCACAAGGGCAGTGGGGGAAGGGAAGGAGCAGGTACCAGGAGGACAGAGAGGGGTGAGGCAATCGAGGGGCTCCAAGTTGCAGGTGAATGAGGGGGGGGGGGGCTGTGAGGCACGAGCTGGGGGCATTGGGACTGTCTAGGTCAGGGGTGATCACCGGAGGGCAGAGCGAGGACTGGGGGGTGAGGGGTGTGGTGAGCACTAACAGGGAGATGGGGGAGGGAAGGGGCAGACCCCAGGAACAACAGGGGAGCAAGAGAAGGGGCAGACGTCAAGAGGCAGAGGGGGAGGGGGCAGAGAGTTGTGAGGGAATAGGGGGCTCCAAGGTGCATGGGGAAGGAGGAGAGCGGTGCACTCGAGGGGGCAGAGGGGCAGTGAAAGGTGGGGCTGGCTCCAGGACACTAGAGGGGGTGAGGGAAGGGGCAGGCAGGCGGGGCACAGGGAGCTCAATGTTAGCGGCGCACACCAGGTGGGCAAAGGTGGCGTGTGGGAATGCACAGGTGACAAAGTGACAAGAGAGTGAGGGGAGGGGCAGGTGCCAGGGGGCAGCGGGGAGAGAGGGGAAAGGCAGACCCCAGGGGGCACCAGGGGAGCAAGGAAAGGGGCAGTTGTTAATGGGGAGAAGGTGAGGATAGCAGGGGTGGGTGCCAGGACCCGGGGGGGCAAGTGGAGGGGCTGGCACCAGGAGGGCTGAGGGGGGTGAATGTTGGGGTGGCTGCAAGGAGGGCAGAGGGGGGAGGGTCAGGTACTGGGGTAGAATGGGGGGGATGATGGGCAGGTGAGCACAAGGGGGGCAGAGGGGTGTGGCAAAGGGCGGCCTTATGGAGGCAGAGGGTAAGGAAGAAGGGGTGGGCAACGGGGGGAAAGAGTGTGGATGAGGGGAGGGATGGGACCCAGAGGGTAAAGGGGGTGTGGGGAGGCATGGACAGCAGGGGCCCAATGTGGGGCAAGGGAAGGGGCAGGCACCAGGGAGCAGAGAGGGTGAGGGTAGAGAGAGGCACCAGGGGGTCAGAGGAGTAAAGGGAGGGGCTGGCACCAGGGGATGGGGGGTGAGCAGTGGAGGGACAGGGGATGGTGGTGGGATGGGGAAGATGGCAGGGGGAGGCGTATGAGGGAGGGGGCAGGCACCAGAGGGTGAGGGGAGAGGTTTGTGCCATGGGGTGATCGAGGGGGGGGTCATCATGGTGTGGAAGGATAAGGTGGGTGCCAGGGTAGTAGAAGGGGTGACAGCCGGAGGCAGAGGGGGCAAGGAAAGGAGCCTGCAACCATGGGGCAGAGGAGGGGAGCAGATGGGCAGGCAGCAAGGGGGCAGGAGGAGGGGCCGGCACCAGGGCCGGCACGGGGAGGGGCTGTCATCAGGGTGCAGAAGGGATCAAGAGAAGGGGCTGGTTCCCGGGGGGGAGGGGGCATCTGTTGTGGTGCAGAAGGAGTGAAAGGAAGGGGCAGGTAAGAGGATGGAAGGAGGAGGGGAGGAGTGGGTGCTCTGGGCAGAGCAAGGGTGAAAGGAGGGTCAGACACAAGGAGCGCAGAGGGGGAGGGGCTGGCATTGGTGGGGGGGGGGGAGCAGAGGAAGGTGAGGGAAGTTGTGGGCACCAGGGGGCAGAGAGGGGTGAGGAGAGTGGCAGGGGGGCAGACGTAGCAGATGGGCAGCGGGGGGTGAGGAGGACAGCAGTGGAGGGTGAGGGGTGGGGTGGGCAGTGGCAGGCACCAGGTGGGCAGATGGGGGCACGGGGACGGGTGGGAGACATGGCAGCAGAGGGTGGTTGGGGGTGAGGGGCAGGTGCCAGGAGGGCAGGGGGGAAGGGAGGGTGGGTTCCAGGGGGAGAGGTGGGTGGAGGGGAAGGGCATGTGCCAGGGAGGCAAAGGGGGGTGAGGGACAGAGGCACCAAGGTAACAGAAAGGGGTTGGGGGTGTGGGGCAAGGGGGACGATAGAGGGAGAGGACAGGTGGGCCCAGGGGTGAGGGACGGGTAAGGAAGGGGCAGAAGCCAGAGGGCAGAGGGAGAGCAGGAGATGGACGGGCATCAGGAGTGCAGAGAGGGGTAAGGGGGGGGGCAGGGCCCAGGGAATCTCTGTTGCTTTGGGGCCGTGTGTGGCTGGTTTGTTGCTAAGAGCAGGTCGGTGCCGTCCCCACACTCACTGGCCAGGCAGCCCTGCCCCAGGGGGCACAGCTGGGACTCTTCATGCCGGCCCCACGGGCCCCACCTTCCAGTCAGGCAAACCCCACAGCCAGCCCCTACCTTCACCCAGCCCAGCCCCTCCCCCAGGGTAGGGCAATGGGGGGCTGGGCAGTGAGGAGTGTAACTGGTGCTGGGGGGACCAGGGGCTGTTGCTGAGGTCGGGGCAGTGGGGAGGGGATGGGGCATTTTCCCACTTACTGCTCCCTCCATCTGTGAGAAGCTGCACCGGGCGCCAGTCCCAGCTCACACCCACACTTCTATACTGGGTGTTTGCACCGGGCACCGACACAGCTGAGACACGGCTGTGCCAGGGGCCGTCACCCCTCCCATCACTATGGTAACGGATCAATAATTACAGGGTCACTGGAGCAGAGGGGCTGGGCTCTGGGGCTCCTGGGTGGGGCCCAACCCACTGGGCTGCAGAATCATTCTCACTCTCACGCTCTGGCCCAGGGCCCGTGTCAGTATTTAGACACCGAGGGGCATCTGCAGCAGGAGAGATCAAGGGACCCCACGTCAGACACCCCAGAGCCCAAGCTCCAGCCCCAGACACGTCTTCACACCTATTTTCTCCCTGTGCCTGGCCAGATTGACCTGAAATTTCCAGCGTTTTCTCCCCAGGCTGGAGAGTGCTGAGGGGACCTCGTAGGGGGAAGCAGTTCACTGTCACAGGCAGGGGGGATGATCAGGGCTCATGTGGGGAGTGTCTACAAGTGCCAGGTGTGTCTGTGGGACGTGCGGAGCTGTGGGGTGGTAGTGCTGGCACAGAGGGAGCCTGGATCCAGAGTGTCTGGGAGCCTTGGGGACGGGGCAGGGTGGGAGCAGGGAGTGAGATGGGGAGCTCTGGGCTAGCAGGGCCCATTCACCATTACGCAGGCACTGGCTGTGGGGGTCATTGCCAAGGAAGGAGTAGATCTGGCGTCATGTCCTGCTTGGCATGGTTGGTACCTGGGGCAGCCCCAGGGCAGCAGCCTGCGGGGGCTGGGCGCTCTCCCGGGGTGGGCTGGGCAGAGAGTGCCGGAGTGAGGGGACAAGCGGGGTATATGGAGCAGGCAGATGTCCCGGTTTTTTGGACCTCAGAGGAGGCGACCCTAACAGGCCCCCCAGCGGTGTTTGTGTGACTCTCCTGCCCCCCCTCAGCTCTGTGCAGTAAGATACCCCGGAGTGCAGGGACCCCTGGGCCAGTGGTGCTGCAATGTGTGTGCATGGCCCTTGGGCTTTCTGAGCCTTGCTGGAGCTGTCCTGGACTCTCCCAGCATGCACCAGTGCACACACAGCCAGGCAGCATGCTAGGAGCAAACACACACACACACACACACAGCTCAGCCACAGCTGTGAGGCAGAAAAGGTGCCATGTGGGCACAATTTCCTGTAACTGAGTCAGGGGAGTGTCACAAGCTGGTTATAAAAACCCATCTGCTCTTGCAATGGGAAGAGGACCTTTGTTGCCCCAACCCATAGACACAGAACAGCTCCTGTCTGGGCATGTTATACTAGGAGGAAATTGTGGGCTAGAGCCCGGTCTGAGCATGTAAATCCAGTGGCTGGGAAGAGAGAGCTGGGCAGTTCAGTGCCAGTTATGGACAGGTAAGAATGTCAGTCCTGCAGAACCCAGCTACCGCCTTGGACAGCTGACAGCAGGGTCAGTGTTTCCTCACCAATCAGCCCTTTCCCAAAGGGGGTGTGTCCCTGCCCTGCAATAAACCCGGGTGTCGTCTGCCCCTTTCCATCTGCCCCAGTGACATTGCTGCTTCTAGCCTATTGAATGTCATAGGAAAATGCTTTGTGCAGGGATGGGAGCAGAGAGCCCCCAGGGGGAGGAGGGGTCTCACCCTGGATAAAATATCAGCGGGATGTACAGTACCTGCGTAGGTCTGGGCGATTCTCCACCCTGTAACCAAGCACAGATAGAGGGGTGAGAACGCCCCGAACACAGACAGGCTGAGCAGGAGACAATGTCAGACAAGGGTGGAACTTACTGAGCTCAGCCTGGAGTTTCTCTAAAAAGAAAACAAAGAGAAACGCATCAATATCACATGATCTCACCAGGGGAAGCGAGTCAAAAAGGCCTTAAAGCAGGGAAGTTAAAATCCTTAGACTCGGCCTGGAGGCTACGTCAGCAACCAGAGCCTGGCACCCCCTGGGCAACAAAGGCATCAGCGAGGGGAGAAATACAGTAACCCCGTCCGGCCAGCTGGCCAGGTGCAAGAGAGTGTTAGAGCCAAACAGGGATCCCTCAGCACATGGCAAATATTAACCCTGTGAGCCAGGAGAAAGGAGTGTGCAGTGCAGCAGGTGAAGTGTGTGATGGGAGTTAGGAGGCTAGAATGGAATTAGCAGAGTGAACGGCCTGAGATATAAACCAAATACTAGGGAATCATTTCAGTCCATCAGAATCTATCTGCAGACAATCGATGGGTCCCTGGTTCTTCAGGGGATAAAGGGAGCAATTGGGGAGGATAAGGACAATGCTGAGAGACAAACTGATTTCATAGCATCAGTTTTTAACCACAGAGGGTGCAGGGGAGAGACCAGCCCTGGAGCGGCTCTTTTCAGGAAATAAAGATCAGGGGTTGAGATGTGATGAGGAGATATTGGAACAAACTGATCAATGAAAGAGCCAGCAGCCTGGGAGAGCAATGCGGCAGAGCACAGACAATCCAGAGGGGTTTTGCAGCGTGTTGTGGACAACTCCCAGGTGCAAGTGCTGGAGGAACCTACTAGGGGCCATGCTCCTCTTGACCTGCTGCTCACAAACAGGGAAGAATTGGTAGGGGAAGCAGAAGTGGGTGCTAACCTGGGAAGCAGTGACCATGAGATGGTCGAGTTCAGGATCCTGACAAAAGGAAGAAAGGAGAACAGCAGCATACAGACCCTGGACCTCAGAAAAGCAGACTTGGACTCCCTACGATAGGCAGGATCCCCGGGGAGGCTAATATGAAGGGGAAGGAGTCCAGGAGAGCTGGCTGTATTTTAAAGAAACCTTATTGAGGGTGCAGGAATAAACCATCCTGATGTGCAGAAAGAATAACAAATATGGCAGATCACCAGCCTGGCTTAACAAAGAAGTCTTCTGTGAACCCAAACACAAAAAGGAAGCTTACAAGAAGTGGAAGCTTGGTCAGATGACTAGGGAGGAGTATAAAAATACTGCTTGAACATGCAGGAGTGAAATCAAGAAGGCCAAAGCACAATTGGAGTTGCAGCTAGAAAGGGACATGAAAGGTAACAAGAAGGGTTTCTATAGGTATGTTAGTAACAAGAAGGTGGTCAGGGAAAGTGCGGCCCCTTACAGAATGGGGGAGGCAACTTAGTGACAGATCATGTGGAAAAAGCTGAAGTAGTCAACGCTTTTTTTGCCTCTGCCTTCACAGACAAGGTCAGCTCCCAGACTACTGCACAGGGCAGCACAGAACGGGGAGGAGGTGAACATCCCTCTGTGCTGAAGGAACAGGTTTAGGACTATTTAGAAAGATTGGACATACAGACGTCCATGGGGCCAAATGCAATGCATTCGAGGGTGCTTAGGGAGTTGGCTGATGTGATTGTAGAGCCATTGGCTATCATCTTCAAGAAAGGGAAGAAAGAGGATCCAGGGAACTACAGACCAGTCACCCTCACCTCAATCCCTGGAAAAATAATGGAGCAGGTCATCAAGGAATCCATTTTAAGGCACTTGGAAGAGAGAAAGGTGATCAGGAACAGTCAACACGGATTCACCAAGGGAAAGTCATGCCTGACCAATCTGATTGCTTTCTATGATGAGGTGACTGGCTCTGTGGATGTAGGGAAGGCGGTGGATGTGATATACCTTGACTTTAGCAAAGCTTTTGATACTGTCTCTCACAGTATTCTTATCAGCAAATTAAAGAAGTATGGGTTGGATGAATGGACTATAAAATGGATAGAGAACTGGTTAGTGCATAGGGCTCAACAAATAGTGATCAATGGCTCCACGTCTAGCTGGCAACCGGTCACAAGCAGAGTGCCCCGGGGTCGGTCCTGTGGACGGTTTTGTTCAAAATCTTCATTGATGATCTGGAGGATGGGGTGGATTGCACCCTCAGCAAGTTTGCAGATGACACTACGCTGCGGGAAGTGACAGATACACTGGAGGACAAGGATAGCATACAGAGTGACCTAGACAAATTAGAGGACTGGGCCAAAAGAAATCTGATGCGGTTCAACAAGGAGAAGTGCAGCGTCCTGCACTTAGAATGGAAGAATCCCATGCACTGCTACAGACTGGGGACCGACTGGCTGGGCAGCAATTCTGCAGAAAAGGACCTGGGGGTTATAATGGACAAGAAGCTGGATCTGAGTCAACAGTGTGTCCTTATTGCCAGGAAAGCTAATGGCATATTGGGCTGCATTAGTAGGAGCATTGCCAGCAAATCGAGGAAAGTGATTATTCCCCTCTATTCAGCACTGGTGAGGCCTCATTTGGAGTACTGTGTCCAGTTTTGGGCCCCCACCACAGAAAGGATGTGGACAAATTGGAAAAAGTCCAGTGGAGGGCAACAAAACTGATTAGGGGGCTGGAGCACAGGACTTATGAGGAGAGGCTGAGGGAACCAGGCTTGTTTAGTCTGCAGAAGAGAAGAATGAGGGGGATTTGTTATCAGCCTTTAACTACCTGAAGGGGGTTTCAGGAAGGATGGAGCTAGGCTGTTCTCGGGTGGTGGTAGATGACAGAACAAGGAGCAATGGTCTCAAGTTGCAGTGGGGGAGGTCTAGGTTGGATATTAGGAAAACGTTTTTTACTAGGAGGGTGGTGAAGCACTGGAATGGGTTATCTAGGGAGATGATGGAATCTCCATCCTTAGAGGTATTTAAGGCCCGGCTTTACAAACCCCTGGCTGGGATGATTTAGTCGGGGTTGGTCCTCCTTTGAGCAGGGGGTTGGAGCAATATGACAGAGCTGCTAACAATAATATGCATCTCACATTAAAATGAGCGGCTATTCTGGAGACTCGGAGGTTTGGGAATGTTGTAGCCAGCTTTACAATTTGGTAGGACTGATCATGAGAATTACAGCCCAGTAAGCCTTACGTCAGTGCATGCTGAACTGGCTGAAACAACAACTACAACAGAAATCTAAACCAGCTCTATGACAATGACAGGATAAGGTCTGACTAACAGAGCTGGAAAGGAAACCTGTGTCCCACTAATTTATTACATTGCTTTGAGTAGGTCAGTAAAATAATGCACAGAGGAGAACCCAATGGTATAATTTACATGGACTTTCAAAAAGCCTTTAACAAAGTTCTTCAAAAAAAGTTATTAAGGAAACTAAGTCATCATGGGGGGAGGGGCAAAGCAGAGCATTGGATCAGAAACCAACTAAAAGACAGAAAACAGAGATTAGGAATAAATGGTAAATGTTCGTATGGGAAAAGCTTAGCAGTGGGGTCCTGCAATGTTGGCTATTAGGACTGCTGGTTAGAATATTTATCAGTGACTTGGAAAAAGGAATAAGATAAAGAGGTGGCAAAATCTGCAGATGACATAATTATTTAGGTCAGACAAGACCAGAGAAGACAGAATTATTTCAGAGGGACCAAGCTTGGTTAACATGGCGACTGATGAAATTCAGTGTTGATCAGTGTACAGGAAGGCACATTGCAAGGAACAATTAGAGCTATTCAGGCAGGTTATAGAGCTCGAAATTAACTGTAACTACTCAGGAAAAAGACCCAGGTATCACTGCACACCGCTCCATGAAGATCTCTGCTCAATGTGCAGCAATGGTTTAAAGAATGAAGAGTTAGGATGCAGCAGAAGGAACAGGATAGAAAAAGTTTCTTACACACTCCCTCACCTGGGCACCGTGTGCAGGGCTGGTCATACCATCTCCGAACAGATAACACAGAGATGGGCAATAACAATTATTACAGCCTGAAGGCAAATTCATAGAACGAGTGATTTTAAAGGTGGGACATTTTAATTTAGATGGGAGATTTCACAGGGAAATTCAAAATAGCGAGTGAGAGAGAGAAACTGGGTGCTCAGACCTTTCTTCTTTCCTAAGACAAGAACAAGAGGACACTCAAACTGAAAAGCAGCAAATTTCAAAGGATTAGAGAAATGCTGTTTTTATATGATGCACAACTAACCTGTGGAACAACTTGCCACAAGATCGCCTTGAGGCCAAGTAATTAGCAGGAGTAAAATGAAAGGACGTTTACATGGATAATGAGACCAAAGAGATTTATACTGGGTATGATGAAAATAAAACAGACAAGCAAAGAAAAAAACCCAAATGGAGAAAGGATTCAGAAAGGCGCAGACACTGATATGGAAATGTGACTATTCAGAGTTATCACAGTTCTCAAAAACACAGGCATTCTGGATGGGAGAGATGCCTCCTCCTGCTTCAGGGCACAAGGCAAATGCTAACTGAGGAGGGTCAGGAGGGAACTTTCCCTGGGGGCAGGTCAGTCCATCATTGGTCACTAGGATTTCTTGCACCTTTTCCTGAAGCAACCAGTGCTGGGATGGCCACTGTCAGAGGCAGGATCCCAGACCAGATGGGCCCGGGTCTGATTTGCTCTGGCAGCTCCTGTGTCCTTGAAAGCTTCCATTTTAGATCTGATACAGCAAAACACTTAAGCATACGCTGAACAGGGCTGAATTGAGTCATGGGCCTAAAGTCCAGCATGTTCTTAACTATCCCGCTGAATCGGGGCCTTAATGAATCCATATTAAAAACCTGCTTAAATAATTATCCCCAAATCAAACCAGCTTCTTTAAAGATAAAGCTCTTATGAAAATCAACTATTATTATTGGCTGAGGGAAGGGAGGCCCCACATCCAACCTGACGGTATTTCTGTCTGTCTGGCTGTGTGTAATGTGATAACTTTTGAAAACCACGTCCCATCTGCTCCAAAATTTCAGGACACGTTTTAGGCATCAGTCAGCAGAACCTTCCTGATTGTGGTGAAAAATGGAAAACTCCCTGACCCCAGCCCCACTCAGAACCCGACTGATTTTGGTGAAAATCAGAAAATGGAAAAGCCGGATTTTACTGGAAATAGATTTTCCTATTTTCACCCAAGTCGATATGTATCTGCCTGGGGTGGGGGTGGGACCTGGCCACAGGGGGGCTGAGAGCTTGTCCTGGGGGTGCAGCTCTACCTACATGAGTAACAAAGTGGGTGCCCTGCCCTGTATCACAGCTGTGCCTAGAGGCCAGGCCAGGCCAGTGCTGGGATCTGCACAGACGTGGAGTAGTTGCCAGTCCCTGCCCCGAAGAGCTGCCAGTCTAACCAGACACGACAGGCCCAGGGCGGGGGAAGGGGCAGGACACACAAGCAGAGTGAGCAGAGCGATGGTGCAAATGGCACGTCCCTGCCACCCTTTAACAATCACACTGCGCTGGGCAGGAGGAGGGACGAGCTATGTGGAAAAGGAGGGGGAGGGGAGCAGGATGGGGTGAAGGAGGTTGGGGTGACAAGACTGGGTGTGAGGGGGTCGGAGCCGGCAGCCAATCAGCACAGAGAGAAAATGGGCGAGTGACACTGTGACAAGCAGCGTGATGACATCATCAGCCACCGCGTCCCTGCCACCTTCTGCCTGCCAGGGGGACCCCGGTGGTGTGAAGTGCTGCAGCAGCTCCCAGCATGGGCACGTCGCTGGGACACGGTCGCAGAGTGACCCCAAACCTGCTCCCCCCTGCTGTGTGGGAGCAATAAATCCCCTGGGTTCAGTGCGTGGGGCTGGGTCTGTTCATACAGTGTGTTGAATGTGTGGGAAAAGGGGCAGAGCTTCCCCGTGCACCGTACAAATCAAACTGACTCTCAGTTCATAGTGAGAGCTCCCAATAGCTGCCCTCTGGATCTGTGCATCTTGTTGTAAAGTTTGAGATTTCCCCTTCCCTCCCATCCCACTGAACCAAGGGACCGAACGTACCTTTCTCTGCCAGATGCGCCGCTGCAAGTCAATGACAGGAGAGGGGTGTTACAAGGGAGAAGATTTAACTTTAGTTAGTGCAAACTCACAGAGTCATTTTTCTGCTGGTAGAAGCTAGAACACACACTGGCTCTGCCCAGCTATTCCCGCTGCCAGCGTTATACTGGGGACACAGCGCCTAGTGCAGTTAAAACACTGAGTAAATGGCTGTCTCCTGTCCCTATCGGCTGAGTGAAGGGAGGCCCCACACTGAACTCGATGGCGTTTCTGTCTGTCTGGAATGGGCATGTTCTAGGCATCAATGGGCAGAACCATGGTCATTTTGGTGAAAACTGGAAATCTGTAAAAGCCTGATTGCCACTAAAATTATTGTTTGATCCCTCAGGATACGGGGTGAGTCTGTGACCTCTGGGTTAAGGTTAGGGTTTAAGGTGAGGGTGAGGTTACAGTTAGGGTCAGCAGGCCCCTCTCCCCATTCCATTCAGCCTACCCCAGCTGGATTTCTTGCCTTCTCTTCAGCCTGCCCCTGCCACTGGGCTCCTCACCCCCATATTCCAGCCAGGCCCCTTGCCTGCCCACCCTGGTCAGAGCCCCATTGATTTGGGTGAAAATCAGAAAAGCCTGATTTTAGTGGAAATTAATTTTTTTCCAGTTTTCTGCTTTTCACAAAAATCAATAGGGTTCTAGCTAGAGTGTGTGTGGGGAGGGGTGGGGGGGAGAGAGAGGGACCCATTTGAAGGTGGGGGGAGGGTTTGAGGAGCTCATGTGGATGCACCACTGGGTCAATATAAGCAATGAAATGAGCAAGCCTCCAGTTAAAGAATTGCCACGTAATTGTGCTCTGGGATCTAAACTCTCAGGGTGAGATTCGGTGCTGGGAACCCGCAGCCCAGGGGCACGTGAGGGTGAAGGAGGCTTTAACCCACCTCCCCCCGCATCCTCCTGATCCTGGGTGCTCTGGATACCAAAGCAGCCCCCGCTGTAACCCAGGGCTTGTCTGCAGGGGAAGGTTACACCAGCGGAAGGTAAGGTGGGAATTTAAACCACTCTGGTCACACTGGTATAACGACACACGTCAGCGCTCTTATTCCCTAATAGGAGTGAGTTTTTCTGGCTTAGCTTGTGCCGTTAGTTACAGCAGCTTTGGGTGCCTGTGGGCAGCAGCACGGCCCAGGACCTATTTGCAAACTAGGGTGGGTGCGCCCGCCCACCGCTCAGGGTCCCTCCCCCAGCCCAAGGGGAGAAGCCACCAGACCTAGAGAGCAACTAATTTTGGGGAAAACAAATGTAAAAACAGGAAAGGGCGTGAGGGTCAAAGGTATAAACGAAGGGAACCAGAAGGGGACACTGAGCAGAGAACCCCGGACAGCGCCCACCACTCCCGGAAGGTATCAAAGGAACCGGTGGACGTCGCCCAGAAGAACTCTGCCCAGAGACGTGAACGGAGAAGGGAATGGAAATAGGCCCCACAGTCGCAGGACGCCTCCCCAGCCAACCTCCCCTCCCTGGTATGAAAGATGGTGACTTTGGCCAGGGCCAGGAGGAGGTTGACGAGGAGGTCCTGCAACTTTGTGGGGCCACGGACGAGGTGTGCATAAACAAACAAGTGTGGGGAAAAGTGCAGCCAGAACCTCAGCAGGAGGTTCTGGAGGAGCTGGAACAGGGGCTGCAGCCTGCTGCACACGAGGTACGCGTGTGCCAGGGTCTCCCTCTTGCCGCAAAAGGGGCAGGTGTCAGGGCGGGGGGTGAACCGCGCCAAAAGCACGGCCGTGCTCACGGCTCCGTGCAGGAGCCACCAACTGATGTCCCCGGTGGGCCATGGGGTCAAGGTGGAATACAGTCTGGCCCACTGGGGGTCCCTGCCCTCCAGAGGTGGCAGCAGGTCCCGCCATTTGGTGGCGGGGCGGGACACGAGGGCGGGGAAGTGAAGGGTGTGGAGCACGAGTGTGTAAAGATGGTCTCTCGGCGCGGTTCGGAAGGGGACCGGCTGCAAATCATGCAGCCGGCTCGGTGAGTGGGGGGGGAGGGTGCCGGGTGGGCTCACGGGGTCAGGGCCCGATGGAGAGTGCCGGAGGGCCGGGGCTGAGGGGCGGGTGGGGAGCACCCATTCCCAGGACCCGCTCGAGGTAGGCGTGAGCAGTGGGGGGCAAGGCTGCCCTCATCTTCTGGAGTACGCGCTGGGGGTCCAAAGGGTGGAGAGCCCCATGCGCCGAGCCAGCGCCTGGGGATCCACACAGTCTCCCCGGGCGTAGTCCAGGAGGTCTCCGATCTTGGTGACTCCCACCAGAACCAGCCTCCGTCGCACCGAAGGGGTCTCCGCCACCTGCACACCGAGTTGTGGGTTGTGTAGCAGGGGCTCCGCAAGGAGATCCTCCCCCTTGGGGACCAAAGGGGGCCTGGAGGCAGAGACCAGCCTCCAGGTCCGGAGGAGGTCCTGGTAGAAGACCGGCAGCTCGGAGAGGTCTCGCGGAAGACCCCTCGGATGGAGAAAAAAGAGCTGCCGGTCATATCGGAGCCCTCGGAGGAAGTGGCTCCACCGGATGGCTTGAAGCGCGGGTGGGAGGGAGCTCACCCGCCACCCAGCCCCTACCATCAGGCGAAAGCTCTTGGCCCAGTTGACCCGGGCGGAGGAGGCTGCTGAGTGGACGGCCAGGCAGGCCTCCAACCGCACCAGGTCACCCAGGTCCTGGACCACGAGGAGCACGTCGTCAGCGTACACTGCAAGAACAGCCTCAGCGCTGGCTCACGGAGCACCAAACCTGTCATCCTCCGACGGAGGAGACAGAGGAAGGGCTCAATGGCCAGGGCATACAGGTGGCCCGACAGTGGACAGCCTTGGCGCACTCCACGCCCAAAGCTGACCGGTTCAGTCAGGGTCCAGTTGAGCTTGACCAGGCACTCTGCGGAGGCGTACAACACCCGGAGAAAACCCACAAAGCGGGGCCCGAAGCCGAACGCCCACAGGGTGCCCAGGAGATACCCGAGGTCCATCCTATCGAACGCCTTCTCCTGATCCAGAGACAGGAGGGCGAACGACAGACCATCCCTACACCCAAGCTCTAGGAGATCCCGGACCAAATACAGATTGTCGAAGATGGTGCGGCCCGGGACGGTGTAGGTCTGGTCGGGATGGACCACGTCCTGCAGCACGGACCCCAGCCTCAGGGAGATGGCTTTGGCCACGATTTTGTAGTCCGTGCAGAGGAGCGAGATGGGATGCCAGTTCCGGAGGTCGCGGAGGTCCCCCTTCTTGGGCAGCAGGGCGAGCACGGCCCACCTGCACCACAGGGGGAGCTCTCCGCTGGCCTCGGACTTGGCCCAGATGATGGAGAGGTCCGGGCTGAGGACGTCCCAAAACACGCGGTAGAACTCCACAGTCAGCCCGTCCATACCCGGGGATTTGTTGGTTGCCATGAGGCGGAGGGCTTCCGAGAACTCGGCCAGAGTGAGAGGTAGCTCCAGCCGGTCCCAGTTGCCCGTGCCGACCGTGGGAAGTTCGTTCCAGAGCATCCTGTGGGCGGCGGCATCGGTCGGATCTGGGGAGAAAAGATCGGCGTAGAAGGCCTGGGCCCTTCCACGCATCTCCACTGGATCCGTGAGGGGGGCGCCATCCCCTGCCTTTGCTTCCGGGCCCCTTGTCGTTTCTCCAGGGTGTAGAAGAAGCGGGAGCCACGATCCATCTCCCAAAGGAGACAGATGCGGGTTCGAACAAAGGCACCCCGAGCCCGAAGGTCTTCAAGGGCCCGGAGCTCCTCCTGCTTCTCCCGGCACGCTCCGCAGAGGGATGGATCCTGGGGGCTGGCAGCCAGATGCCTCTCTAGCGCTAAGAACTCCCGCTCCAACTACTCTATCCCCACATCCCTCCGCCAGCTGGCCCCCCGAGTGTAATCGCGGCAGAAGAGCCGGGCGTGCGCCTTCCCCATGTCCCACCAGCGCCGCGCCGAGGGAAAGGCACGCCTCTGCCCCCGCCAGAACTCCCGGAAGGACACCGTGAAGCCCACATCCTCCAGCAGGCTGTTGTTGAAATGCCAGTAGGCCGGCCCCGGCCTCTCTGCCGTGAGAGAGGCTGTCACGGTCACCAAGTGGTGATCCGAGAACGGGGCTGGCCGTACGCTGGAGGAGTGGGCCAGTGAAAGATGGTGTCGGGAAAAATAAATGCTGTACAACCAGGAGTGGCTCGACAGCTCTTCCCCCACCCAGACAAAGTTGAAGGTGACAGTGTCGTCCGGGTGGTGGTCCCGCCAGACGTCCACCAGGGAATGGTGGTCTAGGATCTCCCGGAGGACGGGCGGCGGCGGCCTGGCACTGCTCGGTTCCCGTGCGGTCCCGCTTCTCGAGGGTGGTGTTAAAATCCCCGCCCAGCACCAGGCACTCGCGAGGATCCAGTACACCGAGGAAGGCGGCCACCTACCGAAAGAACCGCGCCCGCTCCGGGCCCGCAGTCGGGGCATAGACGTTGACGAGATTCAACACCAGCCCCTCCATGCGGACCCGGAGGTGCAGTAGACGGCCCGGCACAACCTCGGTGATCCCCAGCACCTCGGGCTGCAGGTTGGGGGAGAACACGGTGGCTACTCCGCTCACGAGGGCGGAGAGATGACTCAGGTGCACCCCGTCCCCCCAGTGTTCAAGGTGGCGAAGACGACAGGCATCATGAGGAGGGCTGGGGGGGATCCTCGCGGCCAGGAACGCCAGCGGGTCTCGCTGGGCTCCGCAGCAGCCCGTGACCAGTCCCGAAGGCCATCAGGGCGTCACGGATGCTGCGGGCCCGCTGGTAGGCCGCGGCGTCCTGCCGCCCGGTCCCTTTCCCCTCCTTCAAAGTGGCACTCACGGCCCTGAGGACGTGGTGGAAGTCCCCCCAGCGCTACAGTGCGAGCTGAACCCGGTTCCGGGCACCACATGAGTCCCGGAGGAAGGTGCGCAGCTCCTCGCGCAGCGCCTCGGGGGGCTCATCCTCCGGCCTGGCCCCTGAAGCGGCCCCGCTGCCGGATGGGGCAGATGACGGGGGCAGCAGTGGAGGGAAGACAGTAGCCCCTAAAGGGCTGGGAGTGGCAAAAACAAAGGCCGCCTCCTGGGAGTTCTCCAGGGGGAAGGAGACAGCTCCAGGGGCGGCGGGGGCACAGGTAGTGGGCGGGGGGAAGGAGGATTCGGGGGCGGAAGGTGGAGGAGGGGCGGGAGCAAGAAGAAGGGGAGGAGTTGAGACAGGGGTAGGGTCGTTGGAAAGGAGAGGGGTGGGAACAGGGTCAGGATCGGGTACGGAGTCCGCGGCGGTGAAGCCAGCGGGGCGTGGTGTCTCTGGAGTGGGGCCGGGAGCTAGAGGGTCGGGCGAGGCAGCGGGGACGGCCTCGGGGCCGGGCTTAGGAGCCGCGCCATCCGCGGCTCCACACTCCTGGGGAGGGAGGACTGGGGCGACGGGCGGCCATCCCGTGTTGGAGGGCAGGGAGACCAGCTGCCCGGGGCCGGACTGGTTGGCCCCAGCCATCGCCCCGAGGGCTGCAGTGGCCGCAGTGGAGGCAGCACCGTCGGCCAGGGGAGGGGAAGGGTTCGGAACAGTCTGGGGGTCAAGAGCGGGGCCAGCAGCTGGGGAAAGGAGGGAGGAGAAAAGGGAGGGCGGCTGAGGGCCGTCCTCGACCGAACCCTCCAGACAGGGAGGTTCGTCCGCCCCCGGACACACTGGGGTGAGGCCCAAGGCATCTATCTCCTCCATAAGGGAGGAGAAATCTTCCCCCGCCACCACGAGTTCCTCCTCGGAGGGGACCGAGGGGGAACAACCTCGGCACCGGCAGACGGTGCGAGGGGCGTGGGGGCAGAGGGGCATCCGGCCGGGGACTCCTCTAGAAGGGACTCTAGGAGGGAGATGGCACCACCCACAGCTGCCGCTGCATTCTCCTCGGCCGGTGCCACCCACCGGGCTCTGGCAGGGGGCACGGCGGAAGCTCCGGGTCCAGCAGCCCCCTTCCGAGACTTGTAGGGGCGCTCGCTCTCCTCGGTGACGAGGTGGAGAGGGGGCCGGGTCCCGGCCTTGCGCTTGCCGCGTTTACCCTGCACGAGCACCCAGTCCTCCCATGTGGAGGGCTGGGCAGTGGGGGCAGGGTTAGGGGGCAAGAGCGTAGGGGATGGGGTATGGGAAAGCAGAGGCGGGGCAGATGGGGAAGGAAAGGCCTCTCCCTGGAGCGAGTCCTCTCCAGCACCCGTCGAAGGCAGCCCTGGCTCCCTCTCCCCTGCAGGCCCCGCCAGACTGCTCCGAGCGTCAGCGGAGCCCGCCCGCTCGTCAGGGCACACCGGGGGAGGCATCCCCGGGGCCCGAGCGGAGGTGGCAGGTGATGGAGAAGGGGCAGCCACAGGCTCCGCATGGCTGAGGGGGGCGCCGCCGCTGGTCTGGCTGGCACCCCCCTGGGTCCCGGGAGTCCTGGGCTCCCCGCTTTGCCGGGCCAGGGGGCAGTCCCTCCGGACGTGCCCCGCCGCTCGGCAGAGGAAGCACCGGACCTCACCCGTGCTGTAGTGGACCCTGTACTGGGCCCCTTGATGGGGCACCAGAAACGACCCCTCTAGCTCCTCTCCACCACGCGCCGCTGGCGGCAGCTGGAGCTGCACCCACCAGCAGAAGTAGAGGGCGTAGCGGAGGGTGGGGTCCTTGCAGCTGAGGGGAAGCAGGCTGATGACGGAAATGGGCTTCCCCAGGGCAGAGAGGAAAGGCAGAAGGGCGGCATTGGGGAGGAAGGGTGGGATGGAGGTGAGGACCACCCGTACGCCCAGGTCTTCCAGGGGCTCCACCGGGACGTGGATGCCCCCTACCGCCAGGCCCGTCACCACTGCCTCCTGGGCGGCGGCCTCCGATGCCAGGAAGAAGACCACCTTCCCGTACAACTTGGAAGCCTCCACCATGGCCGTGGGCCCCACTACCCACGCCAACGCCTGCACGTAGGTTTCTACGTGGGGCGAGGCAGGCACCAGGAGGCAGCGGATGACGGGGTGGCGTGCGGAGGACGCGCAGCGACCTGGGCGTACGCCCTGGGAGCGGCGCCGCCCCCAGAGCTGGTGGAGGGAACAGCGGGGGGAGGGACAGCGGGGGGAGGGGAAGCAGGCCCCACCATGGGTGGGGGCGCCGCCCAAGCAGGGCCTTTGCCCTTTTTCTTCCCCTGGCCCTTCCTCCTGGCCGAGGGCGCAGGCCCCTGAGCAGGGCGGGCGGGAGCTGAAGCAGCGGCAGAGTCCCTAGGGTCCTCTCCTGAGGTGTCCTGAGGTGGCGGTGTTAGACGCCTTGGATCGGAGGGGGGGCTCGGGCCAAGGGGCGTCCAGGGAGGGGGTCCCGGCCCCAGACACGCACGCCATCCTGGGGGAAGGTAGGAACGCAGCGGGAAGGGTGGGAGTTAAAGGGTGGCGGCAAAGGAGGCACCAGGGAGTAGGGAGGGGAACAGAGAACACACTTAGAGAGGGAGAGGCCTGGGAGCAAGGTCGGAGGGGCGGCTGGGTTAAGGGAGATGGGAGGGCAGGAAACAAAGCAGGGGCAGGGGCAGGGGCAGGGCAATTCAAGGGGGGGCAGGATTGGAGAGGGGGGAGGGTGGAGGTGTGGGGGGAGGGAAAGGAGGTGGACCGCTCCTCACCGGTAGGCTGAAAAAAAAAAAAAAAAAGCAGCAGCAGGTGGGGGGGCCTGTTCTAAGGCTGGTTCCTGCAAGGAGAGATGATTGCGCAACAAGACACCTGGACACAATGAAGGGCAGTCCGGAACCCGGTCAAGAGACAGTGCTTCTCTGCAGCTACAGAAGGAGAAGGCCCCTGGCCCCAGCCAGCAGAAGGAAGCTGGAGCAAGGTAGCTCCAAGGGCAGACAGGATCACTGGGGACTCCCTGGCCCACTACAAGGGGTTGAAGCGTGAGACCCACTCGGGAGGACCTGGCTGTTTACCACATGTGTTTATGGTGAAGTTCCTGTTATTGTTTAATGCAGCTGGACTGTTGCTATGAAATAGAGAAACAAATAGATGGACACATGGAGAGAGACAGTTTCATCCCTCAGGATACGGGGTAAGGCTGTGACCTCAGGGTTAGAGTTAGTGTTTAAGGTGCGGGTGAGGTTACAGTTAGGGTCAGCAGGCCCCACTCCACTCAGCCCCTCCAGCTGGATTTCTTGCCTTCTCTTCAGCCTGCCCCTGCCACTGGGCTCCTCACCCCCATGTTCCAGCCAGGCCCCTCGCCTGCCCACTCTGGTCAGAGCCTTATTGATTTAGGTGAAAAGCAGAAAAGCCTGATGTAAGGGCAGGTATTGGGAGGGGGGCATCGGGGCAATGGCCCAGAGACTGACCTCCCCACTACCAGCTCAGATTGCAGAGTCTCTAGGGCAGTAGTTTTCAACCTTTTGTCATTTGTGGACCTCTGAAAATGTCAAATGGTGGGGCAGACCACTTTGGAAATCTTAGACATAGTCTGCAGCCCTCCAGGCATCTGTGGAGCACAGGTTGAAAATCACTGCTCTAGTGGGAGAAAAGGATGAGAGGTGAGATACCCCCCCTTCATGTTTATGGGGATAACCATTATGTCAGTTAAAGTAACTGACTCAGACACTGACCTTTCTCATTCTCCAGTTCTGATCGCAGCGTATCTGGAGGGAGAAAAGGGTGAGAGGTGAGATTTCATTCTGTCATGTTTATTGCTTAATGCAGCTGGGCTGTAGTTATGAAATAGAGAAACAAATAGATGGACACATGGAGAGACACAGATGGGTCCATCTGCGGCATGTTTGTGCCACCATTTAACAATCACACTGTGCTGGGCAGGGGGAGGGGATGAACTACGTGGAGGAGGAGGGGAGCAGGACGGGGGTGGGGGAAGTTGGGGTGACAGGACTGGGTTTGAGGGGGTTGGAGCCGACAGCCAATCAGCACAGAGAGAAGATGGGCGAGTGACACTGTAACAAGCAGCATGATGACATCATCAGCCACCGCGTCCCTGCCACCTTCTGCCTGCCAGGGGGACCCCGGAGGTGTGAAGTGCTACAGCAGCTCCCAGCATGGGCACGTCGCTGGGACACGGTTGCAGAGTGACCCCAACCCTGCTCCCCCCTGCTGTGTGGGAACAATAAATCCCCTGGGTTCAGTGCGTGGGGCTGGGTCTGTTCATACAGTGTGTTGAATGTGTGGGAAAAGGGGCAGAGCTTCCCCGTGCACCGCACAAATCAAACCGACTCTCAGTTCATAGTGAGAGCTCCCAATAGCTGCCCTCTGGATCTGTGCATCTTGTTGTAAAGTTTGAGATTTCCCCTCCCCTTCCATCCCACTGAACCAAGGGATCGAACGTACCTTTCTCTGCCAGATGCGCCGCTGCAAGTCAATGACAGGAGAGGGGTGTTACAAGGGAGAAGATTTAACTTTAGTTAGTGCAAACTCACAGAGTCATTTTTCTGCTGGTAGAAGCTAGAACACACACAGGGCTCTGCCCAGCTATTCCTGCTGCCAGCATTATCCTGGGGACACAGCGCCTAGTGCAGTTAAAACACTGAGTAAATGGCCGTCTCCTGTCCCTATCGGCTGAGTGAAGGGAGGCCCACACTGAACTCAATGGCGTTTCTGTCTGTCTGGAATGGGCATGTTCTAGGCATCAATGGGCAGAACCCTGGTGATTTTGGTGAAAAATGGAAATCTGTAAAAGCCTGATTGCCACTAAAATCATTGTTTGATCCCTCAGGATACGGGGTGAGTCTGTGACCTCTGGGTTAAGGTTAGTGTTCAAGGTGAGGGTGAGGTTACAGTTAGGGTCAGCAGGCCCCTCTCCCCATTCCATTCAGCCTACCCCAGCTGGATTTCTTGCCTTCTCTTCAGCCTGCCCCTGCCACTGGGCTCCTCACCCCCATATTCCAGCCAGGCCCCTCGCCTGCCCACTCTGGTCAGAGCCCCATTGATTTGGGTGAAAATCAGAAAAGCCTGATTTTAGTGGAAATTAATTTTTTTTTCCAGTTTTCTGCTTTTCACAAAAATCAATAGGGTTCTAGCCAGAGTGTGTGTGGGAAGGGGTGGAGGGGAGAGAGAGAGGGACCCATTTGAAGGTGGGGGGAGGGTTTGAGGAGCTCATGTGGATGCACCACTGGGTCAATATAAGCAATGAAATGAGCAAGCCTCCAGTTAAAGAATTGCCACGTAATTGTGCTCTGGGATCTAAACTCTCAGGGTGAGATTCGGTGCTGGGAACACTCAGCCCAGGGGCACGTGAAGGTGAAGGAGGCTTTAACCCACCTCCCCCCGCATCCTCCTGATCCTGGGTGCTCTGGATACCAAAGCAGCCCCCGCTGTAACCCAGGGCTTGTCTGCAGGGGAAGGTTACACCAGCGGAAGGTAAGGTGGGAATTTAAACCGCTCTGGTCACATTGGTTTAATGCTGCATGTCAGCGCTCTTATTCCCTAGTAGGAGTGAGTTTTTCTGGCTTAGTTTGTGCCGTTAGTTACAGCAGCTTTGGGTGCCTGTGGGCAGCAGCACGGCCCAGGACCTATTTGCAAACTAGGGTGGGTGTGCCCGCCCACCGCTCAAGGTCCCTCCCCCAGCCCAAGGGGAGGAGCCACCGGACCTAGAGAGCAACTAATTTTGGGGGAAAACAAATGTAAAAACAGGAAAGGGCGTGAGGGTCAAAGGTATAAACGAAGGGAACCAGAAGGGGACACCGAGCAGAGAACCCCGAACAGTGCCCACCGCTCCCGGAAGGTATCAAAGGAACTGGTGGACGTCGCCCAGAAGAACTCTGCCCGGAGACGTGAACGGAGAAGGGAACGGAAATAGGCCCCACAATCGCAGGACGCCTCCCCAGCCAACCTCCCCTCCCTGGTATGAAAGATGGTGACTTTGGCCAGGGCCAGGAGGAGGTTGACGAGGAGGTCCCGCAACTTTGTGGGGCCACGGACGAGGTGTGCATAAACAAACAAGTGTGGGGAAAAGTGCAGCCAGAACCTCAGCAGGGTCTCCCTCATGCTGCAAAAGGGGCAGGTGTCAGGGCGGGGGGTGAACCGCGCCAAAAGCATGGCCGTACTCACGGCTCCATGTAGGAGCCACCAGCTGATGTCCCTGGTGGGCCGTGGGGTCAAGGTGGAATACAGGCTGGCCCACCGGGGGTCCCTGCCCTCCAGAGGTGGCAGCAGGTCCCGCCATTTGGTGTCGGGGTGGGACACAAGGGCGGGGAAGTGAAGGGTGTGGAGCACCAGCATGTAAAGATGGTCTCTCAGCGCGGTTCGGAAGGGCACCGGCTGCAAATTGTGCAGCCGGCTCGGTGTGTAGGGGGGAAGGGGGGCCAGTGGGCTCACGGGGCCGGGGCCCGATGGAGAGTGCCGGAGGGCGGGGGCTGAGGGGCAGGCGGGGAGCACCCTCTCCCAGGACCCGCTCGAGGTAGGCGTGAGCAGCAGAGGGCAAGGCTGCCCTCACTTGGAGTACGCTCCGGGGGTCCAAAGGGTGGAGAGCCCCATGCGCCGAGCCAGCGCCTGGGGATCCACACAGTCTCCCCGGGCATAGTCCAGGTGGTCTCCGATCTTGGTGACTCCCGCCAGAACCAGCCTCCGTCGCACCGAGGGGGTCTCCGCCACCTGCACACCGAGTTGTGGGTTGTGTAGCAGGGGCTCCGCAAGGAGATCCTCCCCCTGGGGACCAAAGGGGGCCTTGAGGCAGAGACCAGCCTCCAGGTCCAGAGGAGGTCCTGGTAGAAGACCGGCAGCTCGGAGAGGTCTCGCGGAAGACCCCTCGGATGGAGAAAAAAGAGCTGCCGGTCGTATCGGAGCCCTCGGAGGTGGCGGAGGAAGGCGTGCGCCAAGTGGCTCCACGCCGGACCACCTGCACCATAAAGGAGTCTCTGCAGGGCCTGGAGGCGGAAGGTGTGGACCTGGCTGTGGATGCAGCACAGGCCCTGCCCCCCTTCCTCCAGGGGGAGACTCAGAATCCCTGCAGAGACCCAGTGCAGTCCTGGCCAAAAGAACTCCAGAACCAGCGGGGTCGGGACCAGGGTGTTGAGGCAGTACCAGAGCATGGACAGGACCAGCTGGTTGAGGACCAGCGCCCTCCCCCGAAGGGAGAGGCACCAGAGCAGTCCTGTCCAGCTCCATAGCCGCTGTACCACCCTGTCCGTTAAATCTTGCCAGTTCTCTGCCGGGGAGGGATGGGTGGCAGAAAGGTAAACGCCTAGATAGAGCAGCGGACCCGCGCTCCACCGGATGGCTTGAAGCGCGGGTGGGAGGGAGCTCGCCCACCACCCGGCCCCTACCATCAGGCGAAAGCTCTTGGCCCAGTTGACCCGGGCGGAGGAGGCTGCTGAGTAGACGGCCAGGCAGGCCTCCAACCGCACCAGGTCACCCGGGTCCTGGACCACGAGGAGCACGTCATCAGTGTATGCTGACAAGACCAGCCTCAGCGCTGGCTCACGGAGCACCAAACCTGTCATCCTCCGACGGAGGAGACAGAGGAAGGGCTCAATGGCCAGGGCGTACAAGTGGCCCGACAGTGGACAGCCGTGGTGCACTCCATGCCCAAAGCTGACCGGTTCAGTCAGGGTCCAGTTGAGCTTGACCAGGCACTCTGCGGAGGCGTACAACACCCGGAGAAAACCCACAAAGCGGGGCCCGAAGCCGAACGCCCGCAGGGTGCCCAGGAGATACCCGTGGTCCATCCTGTCGAACGCCTTCTCCTGATCCAGAGGCAGGAGGGCGAACGACAGACCATCCCTACACCCAAGCTCTAGGAGATCCCGGACCAAATACAGATTGTCGAAGATGGTGCAGCTCGGGACGGTGTAGGACTGGTCGGGATGGACCACGTCCTGCAGCATGGACCCCAGCCTCAGGGAGACGGCTTTGGCCACGATTTTGTAGTCCGTGCAGAGGAGCGAGATGGGACGCCAGTTCCAGAGGTCGCGGAGGTCCCCCTTCTTGGGCAGCAGGGCGAGCACGGCCCGCCTGCACCACATGGGGAGCTCTCCGCTGGCCGCAGACTTGGCCCAGATGATGGAGAGGTCCGGGCCCAGGACGTCCCAAAACACGCGGTAGAACTCCACAGTCAGCCCGTCCATACCCGGGGATTTGTTGGTTGGCATGAGGCCGAGGGCTTCCAAGAACTCGGCCAGAGTGAGAGGTAGCTCCAGCCGGTCCCAGTGTAGCCTGGTTTTATAGTTATTAATTTATTGAATAGGGTAATAGGTTTGCCAATTTTATTAATTAAAGGATTATGAGGTTCGTGTCCTAAATTAGGCTTCAGGTGAATTTTATAAGGACACCGGGTACAACACAGGAAGAATTCCAGTGATAACCAGTATTTGTATAATTTGTGTGTAGCAAATGCATGTTTGCAGAGCAGAACTTGTAACTTAGGTTGGTTTGCGTGTTTAGCCACTATTTTTTTTTATGTTGTAGCCTTTTGGTTTTGATTTTTTTTTTGGAGACACCATGCCACATTTAAGCATGGTCACTGGTGGGTTGTTAATTGCCTGTTTTGTAAAATACAACAACTGATTAATGAAGTTAAGAACACATTTTTGTTTGTATAGGAAATTGGATGCTAGCAAGCTATTTTTTTAAAAATTTATTTATTTGGGGGTCGGGGGTGCCAATTTTATTAGGGCAAAGATGTGAATTTTTTGCATGTGACCTATTTGCATTTTGATAGGTTTAAATAATATTGTTATGACCCGGTTATTTGCAAAAGTTGATAGCACTTTTGTTTGTTTTGAAGACAGAGGAGAAGAATAATTTTAATTATTATACATGAATAGTGCAATTAGCATTGCTGCCACAGTATTTATAATAACTTTATGTAGCGGCCCCTACTACTGCAGATAATGTGGGGTTTTCGCTTGCATTCTTGTTTAAAGGGACTATTACTTTATTTGGGGCCTAATGGCGTTATGCCAAATATTTTGCAGACAAGTTGTTTACGGTTTTTTAGCCATTTTCTTAGGTGCAACTAACCCTTTAACAGGGGAAACTGTTCATGGGAGAGAAGAAAATGAGTTAATGGAGGCCACAGGACGATTTGAGTGTACTGGGCCTTAGCTTTTTAATATTAGCTTAGTTAGACTTGTCCAAAGTTTTTGGACATTCTGGTGTTGTTCCTCCAAAGTTTGTTGCATTACTTTTAGCATTGGCATGACCACATTTTTACTTTGACAGGGCGGTGATTTGAATTTTTGCGATCGTGATTGGTTTTTGGCTGTGTTTGAAAAGAAAGAAACACGATCCCGGAGCCCCACATAGGGTCCGAATGTATAACCCTGTTGAGGGACACGCCCACTAGAAGATTTAGGATTATTTCATTGGTTAGAATTATTTTGCCAACATTTGTTTCCAGGGAATTTAGAAACACCTTGGCATATTTTTTGAGGTGATGTTTTTAAAGGTTCCTTAATTTTTACTGTGGGATTGGTGTGTGGCTTTTGAAGCGTTGCAACAGGGGGCCCACGCCGACCTAACTTAAGGCCTTTTTGAGAATATGCTTTAGCCAATAAGGCCAATGCATTCTTTAAGGAAGTGTTATTATTGACATGCATATTAACCTTTTTCTGCAACTGTGGGAGAGAATTGTTGATTAATAAACTAACATATTGTGGTCCATTTATGTTCTTTTTTTATATAACTGTGCCAAGCTGCACTTAACCGAAGATGAAATTGATGTGGAGATTTATTGAGTTTTTGCTTTAAATTTGACAGGATAGCCACTTTAGCTTGTTCTGGGTGCTGATTATGTTTTAATAAGGCTACTGTTTTTTTAAAAGTTTTTTTTCCTACTTTGTATTTAGGGGGTAATGTACTTTACAAAGCTTGATTTACTGTGAGCTGTAGGAGTTTAACCCAGGTTTTTTGGTAACCCAAACACTTTTGCCTTTTTTTGTACATGTTATGCATGTACTGCAACAGAACTGTCCTTCATTATTTCTATTTGCTTAGTCACCAAATTAAGGGTTTTAATATTTGTAACTAATGCCACAGGACAATTTGAATTTGATTTGATAATTTTTGGGGTTTGATTTTTTAATTTGGGAGATGAAGTTTTTTTATTTTGATTAGTATGCTTTTTATTAGAACTATTAGAGCTTTTTGCTGAATATTTTTTTAGGGTAGTTAGTGGATTAGGGTAGTTTTTTATTAAAGTTTTACATTTCCTATTTAAGGCTTTCCCACACTGGCGCAGGACATGTCCTAGTTTTTGAAGAGGTATAGTTGAGTGCTTTACAGGTACACCAAGGGGGTGGTCTTGGTTTATGAAATTTAAAGGATTTAGGCAGTGCTCGTAATGATTGTTTAAATGATACCAAATGTTCACCTGAAGGTGCTAGAACTTTTGAATCATATGGTGCCAATGTAACATTAGGTTGGGGTACAGGGATAACATACCTGTGCTGTTGCCTTACTTTCTGTAGCAATTTAGAAATTACTATATCACAGGCACTAGCTGCTTGTGTTACTTGGGAAACTGCATCTTTCAATCCCTGCACAATTACAAACTTTAAAGACACATTCTTTTCTCCAACAATAGCAGATGCTAATGGAGAAGATGTCTTCTTCTCTTTTGCTTTATTTATGTTATTTAGTATGCCAGTCACCGCCTTTGAGATGACGTTTAACTCCTCCTCTTGCTGTACCACTTTTTGACTTTCCTTTTTTTTTGACAGAACGCTTATAACTGCTTTACCACTAATTTTTTTTTTGACTCCTCTTGCTGAGACACAACCTTCAACTTTGCTTTTAAAAGTACTGTGTTAGATTGAATTAACTTTTTTACTTTTGCCAGTTGTTTTTTCTTTGTTGGTTTTACCGTTTGTATTCCTTTGCTTACTTTATTTAAAGAGCTTTTAGCCGAAGTTTTAGTATTTGTGGGCTGATTTATTTTTTTTTTACTAACATCTGACAAAACTTTTCAACTTACTATTTTGTTTTAACAACTGACCATGCTTTGATTTATAATTATTTAGTGAGCCTTCCAACTTGCTGATTTTTCCTTTTGCTTCCTGCACTTGATACTGACCTTGCTTTAACAATTTTCCCAACTTTAACTGGTTTTTTGAAACTTTATTTAATTGAATTATTAACTTCCGGTTAGTTTTTTTTTTTTTTTTTTTTTTTAAAGTTTCCTGAGCTTTTTTAAGTAACTTTTGTTTTACCTCCTGATTAAAAACCTGTTTAGAGATTATGTTACTGTATTTTAGTTGTCCTAAAACCCCTTGGTGTTTTTTAATATATTTTCAAAGCATTTCAAATAATTTTTAAAATAATAAGCACTTTCAAATAATAAGCATTTCCAAATAATTCTCCAAAGCAGAACCTTGGGCTACGCCCACAAATTCTATAGCTGCTACTTTACTCATTTTAAATGAATTTACTTACAATTTAAATAAAACAAACTATATAACGTTATTTGCTAGCTTACAATACTATGGTTAACCACTATTTTTTTTAAACTTTTAATCCAAGGTGTTCCTTCGATTACAAGAAGTAATAAAGAAATAATACCCCTGACTAGTTTTACTATATGTATTTTTTGTTACTTAAAACAAGTTTCAAAACCAGAAGGGTGGGGGTGAGTTCCCTTCTCTTCCTTTGATAACTAACTCTTAGCTGATCGATAGGGTAGTTTACTCAGTTTGGATTACTACGGCTGGGGAAACTTATAGCAAGCAGATCGTGAGCGCAGCACAGGATAAGTTGTTAGGGACTTAAGAAATACGGCGGCTTTTTAGCGGCCTTTCCTAGCGGCTTTTTCAGCGGCTTTTTTAGTGGTTTTTATTAACAACGCAAACTCAACTTTCCAGCCACCACTATGTGTGGGTCACCGGGCCCCGGTGCTACTGCAATTTTTTATTTATTTATGGAACCTTTGATTAATAATATTTTTTTACTCCAAACGCCCCTTTAAATGTACATATCACTTTAATTATTATGCTACCCTTAAGCATATGTCATACCTATAATAAACAAAATGGAAATAAAGGACCACAGAAACTTCTGGGAAAGCTGCCAAAAACCAGTCAAGGAAACCACATGTTTCCATTTCAAGCAGCCTTCTCAAATGTTTATAAAAAAGAAAACAACTTAACTCTTTCACTCCCTAGTTTGATTAAAAAAATTTTTTTTTTTATTAAATTGATTGGTGGTCTCTAATTACCTGGTACCACCTTGAATTTACCTGTTATATGCACTTTCCAGGTGTCCCATCTGGGGTGCCAATCTGTAGCCTGATTTTATAGTTATTAATTTATTGAATAGGGTAATAGGTTTGCCAATTTTATTAATTAAAGGATTATGAGGTTCGTGTCCTAAATCAGGCTTCAGGTGAGTCTTATAAGGACACCGGGTACAACACAGGAAGAATTCCAGTGATAACCAGTATTTGTATAATTTTATAAATTTATTAAAATAACATAAAATAATAAACAAATGACTGATATAGAGAAAATAAAATGAATAATTAAATTGATAATGGATTAATACAATCTTAAATATAAAGACTTATTTGATAGATATATCTAAGATATGCTTTAAACTAGTATACTCACACCCTTCCTGGACTTGGTTGAAAGAGGTGTCTAATTTCTCAAGTTGGAGTTGAGTGGAATAAGAGCTGCTTTAAAGCTAAGAGCTATAAGCTAAGACTAACATTACAACTTTAAGAATATAAAATAAAGAATGAATCTTAACACTAAATAAAACTTTAAGCAAGGATAGCTGACAGTCGACTGCCCCGATGAGCTGCATTTGATCATACTTATACCCTCAAGAATATGGGTCCTTCATCCGGGCCCATACTTGGCCTTTCCACCTTCAAACTTTTGGGGTACATGTTGTCTATTGGCTACTAGATTTATACGTATTCTTGACGTATCCACTTCCTTCTTTTAGGTGGTCTTTTATCTCACCTTTGTTATTTCTAGCTTACTGTGGGTTTTGTGGTGTTCTTGTAAAGTCTCTTGGGCGTAACCGGGACAGCCCCTTCCCCTTTTAATGTCTCTTGACTTATCTAGGGTAAAGGTTATGACCATATATGTCCTATCCTGTTATACATTGATACTTATCTAAGCCAAAGGTTAAATATATATATATATATATATACACTAACGGTAGCTGTCATCCAGGATGAGGCCTCTGATAGCTGTCATCCAGGATGTGGCCAATAAGGTACTTTTACATTACAGCTGAATAAAATATATAATTGTATTATTTAGTAGCACAATCGTATGAAAATATATATGAAAAATATCTCTAATAATAATACAAGCAAGCAGGCTAGTTCTATAGGCTACACCAGTCGCCCGTGCCGACCGTGGGAAGTTCGTTCCAGAGCATCCTGTGGGCGGCGGCATTGGTCGGATCTGGGGAGAAAAGATCGGCGTAGAAGGCCTGGGCCCTTCCACGCATCTCCACTGGATCCGTCAGGGGGGCACCGCCCCCTGTCGTTTCTCCAGGGTATAGAAGAAGCGGGAGCTGCGATCCATCTCCCAAAGGAGACAGATGCAGGATCGAACAAAGGCACCCTGAGCCCGAAGGTCTTCGAGGGCCCAGAGCTCCTCCCGCTCCTCCCGGCACGCTCTGCAGAGGAATGGATCCTCGGGGCTGGCGGCCAGACGCCTCTCTAGCGCTAAGAACTCCCACTCCAACTGCTCTATCCCCGCATCCCTCCGCCGGCTGGCCCCCCGAGTGTAGTCACGGCAGAAGAGCTGGGCGCGCACCTTCCCCATGTCCCACCAGCACCGCGCTGAGGGAAAGGCACGCCTCTGCCCCCACCAGGCCAGCCAGAACTCCCGGAAGGACACCACGAAGCCCACATCCTCCAGCAGGCTGTTGTTGAAATGCCAGTAGGCCGGCCCCAGCCTCTCTGCCGTGAGAGAGGCTGTCAGGGTCACCAAGTGGTGATCCGAAAACGGGGCTGGCTGTACACTGGAGGAGTGGGCCAGTGAGAGATGGTGTCAGGAAAAATAAATGCTGTCCAACCGGGAGTGGCTCGACAGCTCTTCCCCCACCCAGACAAAGTTGAAGGTGACGGTGTCGTCCGGGTGGTGGTCCCGCCAGACGTCCACCAGGGAATGGTGGTCTAGGATCTCCCGGAGGATGGCGGTGGCGGCCTGGCACTGCTCGGTTCCCGTGCGGTCCCGCTCCTCGAGGGTGGTGTTAAAATCCCCGCCCAGCACCAGGCACTCGCGAGGATCCAGTACACCGAGGAAGGCGGTCGCCTGCCAAAAGAACCTCACCCGCTCCGGGCCCGCAGTTGGGGCATAGACGTTGACGAAATTCAACGCCAGCCCCTCCATGCGGACCCAGAGGTGCAGCAGGCGGCCCGGCACAACCTCGGTGATCCCCAGCACCTCGGGCTGCAGGTTGGGGGAGAACAGGGAGGCTACTCCGCCCACGAGGGCGGAGAGATGACTCAGGTGCACCCCGTCCCCCCACTCCAGCCGCCAGCTGGTCTCGGCAGCTGGGTCCGTGTGGGTCTCCTGCAGGAACGCCACGGATTACCCCCCCTCCTGAAGGAAGGAGAACACCTGTGTCGACCCGTCCTGCAGCCCCTGGTGTTCAAGGTGGCAAAGACGACAGGCATCATGAGGAGGGCTGGGGGGGATCCTCGCGGTCAGGAACGCCAGCAGGTCTCGCTGGGCTCCGCAGCAGCCCGTGACCGGTTCTGAAGGCCATCAGGGCGTCACGGATGCTGCGGGCCCGCTGGTAGGCCGCGGCGTCCTGCCGCCTGGTCCCTTCCCCCTCCTTCAAAGTGGCACTCACGGCCCTGAGGACGTGGTGGAAGTCCCCCCAGCGCTGCAGCGCGAGCTGAACCCGGTTCCGGGCACCACATGAGTCCCGGAGGAAGGTGCGCAGCTCCTCGCGCAGCGCCTCCGGGGGGCTCATCCTCCGGCCTGGCCCCTGCAGTGGCCCTGCTGCCGGATGGGGCAGATGACGGGGGCAGCAGCGGAGGGAAGACAGTAGCCCCTAAAGGGCTGGGAGTGGCAAAAACAACGGCCGCCTCCTGGGAGTTCTCCAGGGGGAAGGAGACAGCTCCAGGGGTGGTGGAGGCACAGGTCGCGGGCGGGGGGAAGGAGGATTCGGGGGCGAAAGGTGGAGGAGGGGCAGGAGCAAGAAGAAGGGGAGGAGTTGAGACAGGGGTAGGGTCGTTGGAAAGGAGAGGGGTGGGAACAGGGTCAGGATCGGGTACGGAGTCCGCGGCGGTGAAGCCAGCGGGGCATGGTGTCTCTGGAGTGGGGCCGGGAGCTAAAGGGTTGGGCGAGGCAGCGGGGACGGCCTCGGGGCCGGGCTTAGGAGCCGCGCCATCCGCGGCTCCACACTCCTGGGGAGGGAGGACTGGGGCGACGGGCGGCCATCCCGTGTTGGAGGGCAGGGAGGCCAGCTGCCCGGGCCCGGACTGGTTGGCCCCAGCCATCGCCCCGAGGGCTGCAGTGGCTGCAGTGGAGGCAGCACCGTCAGCCAGGGGAGGGGAAGGGTTCGGAACAGTCTGGGGGTCAGGAGCGGAGCCAGCAGCTGGGGAAAGGAGGGAGGAGAAAAGGGAGGGCGGCTGGGGGCCATCCTCGACCGAACTCTCCAGACAGGGAGGTTCGTCCGCCCCCGGACACGCCGGGGTCAGGCCCAAGGCGTCTATCTCCTCCATAAGGGAGGAGAAATCTCTCTCCGCCACCACGAGTTCCTCCTCGGAGGGGACCGAGGGGGGAACAACCTCGGCACCAGCAGACGGTGCAAGAGGCATGGGGGAAGAGGGGCATCCGGCCGAGGACTCCTCTAGAAGGGACTCTAGGAGGGAGATGGCACCACCCACAGCTGCCGCTGCATTCTCCTCGGCCGGTGCCGCCCACCGGGCTCTGGCAGGGGTGCGGTGGAAGGCCTGGGTCCAGCAGCCCCCTTCCGAGATTTGTAGGGGCGCTCGCCCTCCTCGGTGACGAGGGGGAGAGGGCTCCGGGTCCCGGCCTTGCGCTTGCCGCGCTTACCCTGCATGAGCACCCAGTCCTCCGATGTGGAGGGCTGGGCGGTGGGGGCAGGGTTAGGGGGCAAGAGCGCAGGGGACGGGATATGGGAAAGCAGAGGCGAGGCAGATGGGGAAGGAAAGGCCTCTCCCTGGGGCGAGTCCTCTCCAGCACCCGTCGAAGGCAGCCCTGGCTCCCTCTCCCCTGCGGGCCCTGCCAGACTGCTCCAGGCGTCAGCGGGGCCCACCTGCTCGTCTGGGCACACCGGGGGAGGCGCCCCCGGGGCCCGAGCAGTGGTGTCAGGTGATGGAGGAGGGGCAGCCACAGGCTCCGCACGGCTGAGGGGGACGCCGCCGCTGGTCTGGCTGGTACCCCCCTGGGTCCCAGGGGTCCCGGGCTCCCCACTTTGCCGGGCCAGGGGGCAGTCCCTCCGGACGTGCCCTGTCGCCCGGCAGAGGAAGCACCGGGCCTCACCCGTGCTGTAGTGGACCCTGTAGTGGGCCCCTTGATGGCGCACCAGAAACGACCCCTCTAGCACCTCCCCGCCACGCGCCGCCGGCAGCAGCTGGAGCTGAACCCGCTGGCGGAAGGAGAGGACGTGGCTGAAGGCGGGGTCTTTGCAGCCGAGGGGAAGTGGGCTGATGACAGAGATGGGCTTCCCCGGGGCAGAGAGGAAAGGCAGAAGGGCGGCACTGGGGAGGAAGGGCGGGATGGAGGTGAGGACCACCCGTACGCCCAGGTCTTCCAGGGGCTCCACGGGGATGTGGATGCCCTCTACCGCCAGGCCCATCACCACCACCTCCTGGGCGGCAGCCTCCGATGCCAGGAAGAAGACCACCTTCCTGTACATCTTGGAGGCCGCCACCACGGCCGTGGGCCCCACCACCCTTGCCAACGCCCGCACGTAGTTTTCCACGTGGGGGGAGGCAGGCACCAGGAGGCAGGCGGTCGGGGTGGCGTGCAGAGGACTCGCAGTGACGTGGGCGTACGCCCTGGGAGCGGCACTGCCCCCAGAGCTGGTGGAGGGAACAGCGGGAGAGGGCGCAGGCCCCACCATGGGCGGGGGTGCCGCCCGGGAAGGGCCTTTGCCCTTTTTCTTCCCCTGGCCCTTCTTCCCGGCCAAGGGTGCACCCCCCTGAGCAGGGCGGGCGGGAGCTGGAGCAGCGGCAGAGTCCCTAGAGTCCCCTCCTGAGGCATTCACCGCCGGAGCCCCAGGCCCGACAGCCGGTGGCCCGGTAGGGGTGGCGGGGTTAGATGTCTTGGATGGGAGGGAGGGCTTGAGGCAAGGGGCAGGAGCATCTGGGGGGGGGGGTCCCGGCCCCAGACATGCACGCCATCCTGGGGGTAGGTGTACCCGCAGCGGGAAGGGCGGGAGTTAAGTGTGGGGGGGAATTAGAGAGGGAGGGGCATGGGAGCGAGGTTGGGGGGGGGGGGGGTGGAGTGGGGGAGAGAAAGGGGGTGGGGGAGGGAGGGAAGGAGGGTAGAGGTGGACCGCTCCTCCCCGCTAGGCTGAAAGCAGGGGAGGAGGGCACCAGGGGAAATGAGTATTGGGGTGGGGGAGGCAATCCAAGCAGGGACGCAAAGAACACACTCACCAGCCCAGGTGGAAGCACCGGCTCCTCCGGCTGCACTGTGGACAAGGCTATTTCAACTTGGGGGGGGGGTGCAGTGTGGGGGGGCAACAAGAAAAACGGGGGGGGTCAGGTGGAGGGGTGCCATGAGCACGACAGGGTGGGAGTACCGGGCCAGGACAGAGGGGGAAGCTGCAGCAGAAGGGAGTGGAGGGCAGGGCCAAAGCAGGGCTGGAAAGGCCCAGTGGCAAACCCACTGAGCCTGGGCAGGGCAGGGAACAAACCAGGGGCAGGGGCAGGACAGACAAACAAACCAAACAAAGAAACCAACCAGGGGCAAACAAACAGACAAAGCAGGGAGGAGGCTACAGGGTGGGGAAAGCTGCAAAGGACGCAAGGGGCAGTGGCAGGGGATGGGGGAGGGGGAAGGGAAGGGACAGGGGTGCCCCAATGGCTGGGGGCAACCACAGCAGCAGCAGGGGAAGGGTGCTCATGGCAGCGGGGGGGGGGGGAAGCAGCAGGTTGCCACAGCCAGCTGGGGGGCAAGCAAGCAGGGCCAGGAGGAGGAGGAGGAGGGGCTCCCCCCATAAAAGGGCGTACAAGGGCCAGGGTGTGAGCCCTAGAATGCCTAAAGCCCTGGTTCCTGCAAGCAGGGGAGAGATGATTGCAGGGCAATTAGAGACACCTGGACACAATGAAGGGCTAGTCCAGGTGTACTTAAACCCTGCCTTCCCTAAAAAAAGGGGGGAGCTGTCCTAAGGCTGGTAGAAAGAACTGGAACTGGAACCCTGGTCAGGCGCCAGTGCTTCTCTGCAGCTACAGAAAGAGAAGTCCCCTGGCCCCAGCCAGCAGAAGGAAGCTGGAGCAAGGTAGCTCCAAGGGGAGACAGGATTACTGGGGACTCCCTGGCCCACTACAAGGGGTTGAAGCGTGTGACCCCCTAGGGAGGACCTGGCTGTTTACCATGTGTTTATGGTGAAGTTCCTGTTATTGTTTAATGCAGCTGGGCTGTCGTTATGAAATAGAGAAACAAATAGATGGACACATGGAAAGACACAAAAAGGCCTCTGCGGAGGTCCCTGCACTCCCATCCTAGGCCAACTCCTGATCTTGGGGATGACACCTGCCCCTTGGTCCCAGTGAGACATGGGAACAGCTCCCTGTAAGGCCAGGCTAGTTGGAAGGTGCCTAGCTAAGAACACAGTGGAGGTGCCTTTCTTTAGCTGGGTGCTCAGCTCAGCATGAGCCAGGGAGGAGGGTGTGGATGGACCGTGCAGGCATCACCTCTAAGCTCAGCTCTTTCCCACATGCGGCTCGTCCACGGGGTGTGTCAGCCCTGAGATACAAACACTGCAGGAAATGGAGGTAGTGTCATGTCTGACAGTCACTTCTGAGCACAGCCTGAGCTAAACCATCTGTGCCCCAGTGCGAGCAGCATCTCAGTGCAGCCGTGCAAATCCTGAGTGTGTTTGTTTTGTTACAGCACTCCCAGCCAGACCGCGCAGCCGGGGCAGAGAATTCCCTACAAGGCCCGTGAAACAAGACAGTGACAGTTAATTGGTCTGATTTGTTGGTGTTTGGAAATGAGCCCAGCATAGCTCTCTCTGCGCACATAGACACATTTTACATACAACTCAAAATGAGATAATCCCTGTCACCTAAACATGGGCTCAATGCGCATCCTGTATCCATTCAAACCACAAATTAACCAGTTCAAACCTAGTGCTGACAGTGTCGGAAGGTGACAGGTCTAAACACACAACATCCAGTTCCAACTTTCACATCCATCTTGACTGGAAAATCATTTAACAGACATTTCCCCTTCCCAGTTCTTCCTACACTTGCAAATTTCTACATAAAGTTCACAGCACTTCAGGGAAGAAAAACCCTCTGGGTGGGACTTTCAAAGGTGCCTGAGGGGTTTACAAACTGGTGCTCATTAATTTAAACAAAACCTGAGTATTCAGACCCATTAGGCAGCTTTGAAAACCTTTATAATCCTTATAAACACAGAGATCACTGAAGGCCAATTTCTGCTCTGTGAGACCAGAGAAAAAACTTCACCTGAGCACTTATACTGCAGTAGAGAGTTCATTGCCCTAGTCCTGCAGCAGGATCTCAGGCTGGGCAAATCTTAGTGTAGATAAGATAACTGTTACCCTTTCCATTTACACAGCCACTACTTTACCCACCCACAGCTCCTAATTACCTAGACTGTGAAAAGGGGACCCAGGCACAGACTGGGGGGCAGAATTGGGCCCTAAGAAGCCCCTCCTCTCCTCCTACTTTGCTTTCTAGTTTTCCTGCAAGCAGCCCAGTTACATGTCAGAGCTCCAAGCCCAGCTCACTGAGCCTCACGTTTGTGTTTCAGCTGGAGCAGGGTTGACCCCACGGAATAGCTCAGAGTCACATTCCATCGGGTAACCTAGTGAGAGCCGAAGGGGTGAAACCACTTGACGCTTCTCGGTTCAAATGTGAAGTCATAATTTGTTCAGCTCCCCCTTCCCGCTCATCCCAGCTCCCACTGCCTGAAACTCCTCTGGACATTAAAAAAAAAAAAATCCTTAATCCCTGTCTCTCTGCTTTTGGTTTTGTTTTTAAATCTCTGTCTGTCTGTCTGTCTCTCCCTCTCACCAAGTTCTCCCTTTCCTGCCACCACCCTCTGTTACTTTACCTTTCGCTCTGTGTTCCCTCCAGAAGCAGTAACTGGCCAGAGCACTGAGAACAGCCAGGAGAGCCAGGATCACCCCCAGAGCCACCATCCCGGGATTGACCCTCGGGAAAAACAGCTCTGCAAGAGAAAGTGTCAATGACTAGTTGGAAGCAAACACTTGCAGAATGAAGGCAGGACACGCAACAAAGGTGACCAGGACAGTTACAAGAATCTCACAGGGAAATACACAGTGAGATGTGGCTCCTTTGTGCTTTATTATTAAGCCAATGAAAGTCCAAGCTTTAGTCTTTTTACTGACTATGGTTAACTCATGGAAGGAGGCGTGTTGGGGACAGGGAGGGGGCAGGATGGAGCTCTGCTATGCTGCATCCATCTTCATCCTCCCCCGGCCTACATCCAAGTGAGCTGTCGTTCCCTCACTTCCCTAGGCTGCTCTGACTGACCCCAGGGCTGCAGCCGGTGCAGACTGGCCCTCCCTAAGGCAGCGGGCACAGCTGATCTGAGGCAGATTTACCCCCAGCTTCCTGTGAACTAACTGTTCCTGTAGACAAACTCTGATTCTGCTCACACACTGCAGAGCCCAGCTCTAGCCTGGGAACAGGACCTAGAAAACCCCAACCCCCATTCTTAAATTGACAGCTTGCAAATCCAGCATAGTCCTCACTGCACTGCAGGGACAAAGGAGAATTCCCTCCTCCCCCCACACAGAGAAGAGATGATCACTGGATACGCAGCTGCTCTGAGAACCTGGCCAATGGCAGCCCAACCTGCAAAGTCCTAAACACCCTCAGCTCCTGCTGGAGTCACAGAGCATTGAGGCTGCTCAGGATTTACAAGAAGCGCTCAGCACCTTGAAGGTTCAGGCCAATAATGAGAAGATACAATTTTAAATACCCTCCATAAATGTCTGTGTAGTAAGAAGTGAGAGCTTAAGGCCTGTAAAACAGGCTAGGGCCTAAATGGAAAAAGCCGAGTGAACAGAAGTATAAGGGGTCACTCCAGTTAACTGCAACTGGTACAGGAAAGTGCTGATACTGCAAGATTGTAAGACTGACAAAATATTACTAAAATATGTAGCAGGTATACGAGGTACCAAGACACCAACTCTCTGAAATGACACTTTTATGGATAGAAATGATACATGGAGTGGCGGTGCCCAAATCAGCCAATCAATGGAAAAAGGTGGTATTAGAGTACGTCAAGAGGGTGGCAACTACCTACGTCAAAGGGGGCAGACCGAAAGTGTATGTAACAGTGTATAAAAAAGGGTATCAGAGGGAATACCGGCATCCAGTCTAGGGGATAACGGAAAGTCCCGCCGTTGGGCTGAGACCATTGTAACGCCGCCGATATGAAACTGACCCAGAGATACTCTGTAAGTCATTTCTCATTGTGGTGCATGCAATAAACCTGGCCTGGGTGCCTTCGTTGCTCAGCTAATCTGTGGTCGTGTTGACTCATTCCATTGTGAGAGCCGTTTCCTGATCAGAGCTGGAACAGCATCTACACAGGTACACATGCACGCAGCCTACACTGATAAACACCGGTGACCAACACACCAATTACCATAGTCTGCACCATCTCAGTCTATTCACGTGCGGCTTGGACGGGCACTGACCTGCTATGGAAATCTCTGACTGCCTCTCCTCGTTGAGTCGGGGGTTCCTGACAGAGCAGGACACTTTCCGGTTGGACTCCTCTGTTAGAACAATGGCAGCCTCTGTTTGAAACAGGCCATTGGCCTCTTGGGATATGTTTTCAGAGGCTGATGGTAAGAGCTGCCCCTGGAGATCTCTCCACAGCACCTCGGGCTCTGGGAACCATCCAGACGATCGACACACAACCCGGATCCCTCCATCCTGATGTCCCTCCACAGAGATGGCAGGAGCAGAGCCCAAACCTACAGAAGAAATGAATGAACTTCTGATGACCCTACAGTGCCCAGTAATGAGACCAAAGTTTTTCCACTATTATCAAAAGCCGTTTCCTATTAAACTAATAACTGACTGTGAGCCCCTGAGTGTGGTTGATTAGTTAAACCGGCCAGATTCCAATTTGACATGCAGTAAAATTAATGTTAATGTCAGGGCTGTTTGTAGGGCTACAGATAGAGAAATTGAATTGAATTTATTTTACAAATGATTTTTTTTTAACTGTATCATTATCATACACTCATTCATTCATAAAACCATGCAGTGCCCATATTAAGAGATGCTTGGTAGAGCCGCTTTCATTTGTGCACTGAGAAAGCCATTCCTGTGTTGGATTAGTTTCCACTGATGAAGCCGTCTTCAAGTCACTTGCTTCTTGTCCCTCCACAGTTTAAGTTTTGTCCTTCCACTATTTCAGTCACTTGTGCTTTTATTATTAGCACTGACAGAAACTGTCTGTATAGAAATTTTCCTAATTAAGTAGCTCATTCCTTCATAGCCATTAGAAGTTGCCA
>NW_027132738.1:0-4872 GCF_026122565.2 Emydura macquarii macquarii | reverse complement strand
CTTGGCGCCAGCCTCGCGGACACCGGCTAGAACTCCCTGCCTCACTCGGGGCCAGTGGACGTGGCAGCCGGTTACGCGACCACCGTATCTCCCTTCCTGCCTCACTTGGGGCCACGGGACGTGGTATCCGGCCTCGCGGATACCAGAGCAGCCTCCCTGTCTCGATCGGGGCCACGGGATGTGACAGCCAGTCTCACAGACCCAGAATCGGCCTCCCTTCCTGGCACGGAACCAGAGGACGTGCAGCCAGCCTGGCAGACACCGGATCGGCCTCCCTGCCTCCCTCGGGGCATAGAGACGCGGCAGCTGGCCACGAGGACACTGTATCTACCTCCCTGCATAGCTCGGGGCCACAGGACGTGGCAGCCGGTTACGCGACCACCGTATCTCCCTTCCTGCCTCGCTTGGGGCCACGGGACGTGTTAGCCGGCCTCTCGGTTACCAGAGCAGCCTCCTTTCCTCGATCAGGGCCACGGGATGTGACAGCCAGTCTCAGAGACCCAGAATCGGCCTCCCTGCCTCGCTTGGGTTCACGGTACATCACAGTCGGCCTGGTGGACACCATATCTTTGTCTCTCCCTCGCTCAGGGTCTCAGGACATGACAGCCGGCCTCTCTGACACGCTATCTGCAACTCTGCGTTGCTCGGAGTCACAGGATGAAGCATCAGGATTCGCGGAAACCGCATCAGCCTCCCTGCCTAGCTCGGGGACACGAGACGTGGCAGCCGGTTATGAGACCACCGTATCTCCCTTCCTGCCTCACTTGGGGCCACCCGACATGGTAGACGGCCTTGCGGATTCCAAAGCAGCCTCCCTGCCTTGCTCGGCCTCACGGGACTTGGCGCTCGGGTTCACAGGACATCACAGTAGGCCTGGCGGACACCATATCTTTTTCTCTGCCTTGCTAAGGGTCTCAGGATATGACAGCCGGCCTCTCGGACACGCTATCTGCAGCTCTGCGTTGCTCAGAGTCACAGGATGTAGCAGCAGGAAACGCGGAAACTGTATCGGACTCCCTGCCTCAATCGGGGCCACGGGATGTGACAGCCAGTCTCACAGACCCAGAATCGGCCTCCCTGCCTCGCTCGGGTTCACGGGACATCACAGTCAGCCTGGCGGACACCATATCTTTCTCTCTGCCTTGATAAGGGTCTCAGGATATGACAGGCGGCCTCTCGGACACGCTATCTGCATCTCTGCGTTGCTGGGAGTCACATGATGAAGTATCAGGATTCGCGGACACCACATCTTTCTCCCTATCTCGCTCAGGGTCACGGGAAGTGGCAGTCGACCTCAGGATCACAGTATCTTCTTCCCTGTCTTGGTTGGAGTCACAGAACGTGTCAGCCGGGCTCGTGGACACCGTATCTACCTCCCTGCACAGCTTGGGGACCTGGAATGTGACAGCCGGCATCCCAGACACCTCTTCAGCCTCCCTGCCTCACTCGGGGCCATGGGACGTGGCAGCTGGCCTCGCGGATTCCAAAGCAGCCTCCCTGCCTCGATCTGGGCCACGGGACGTGGAAGACGATTACGAGATTAACGTATCTCCCTTCCTGCCTCGCTTGGGGCCACGGGACTTGGCGCCAGATTCGCGGACACCGGCTAGAACTCCCTGCCTCGCTCGGGGCCACGGGATGTGACAGCCAGTCTCACAGACCCAGAATCGGCCTTCCTGCCTGGCACGGAACTAGAGGACGTGCAGCCAGCCTTGCAGCCAGCGGGTCGGCCTCCCTGCCTCCCTCGGTGCAAAGGAAGACGGCAGCCGGCCTCGTGGACACCGTATCTACCTCCTTCATAGCTTGGGGTTATGGAATGTTTCAGCAGGCCTCGCGGACACGGTATCAGCCTCCCCGCCTCGCTCGCAGCCACGGGACGTGGCAGCCGTCTCACGCGGATACCAGAGCAGCCTCCCATGCCTCGCTCGGGACAACGAGATGTGACAGCCAGTCTCACAAACCCAGAATTGCCTCCCTGCCTCGCTCAGGTTCACAGGACATCATATCGGCCTCACTTAGATGCTATCAGTATCTCTGTGTTGCTCGGAGACACAGGGTGGCAGCAGGAAACGCGGAAACTGTATCGGACTCCCGGCTTCGCTAGGGGCCAGGGGGATGGGACAGCTAGCCTCACGGACACCGGATCGGCCTCCCTGCCTCGCTCGGGGCCATGGGACATGGAATCCGATTACGCGACCACCGTATCTCCCTTCCCGCCTCTCTTGGGGACACGGGAATTAGCGCCAGACTAGCGGACACCGGCTAGAACTCCCTGCCTCGCTCGGAGCATAGGGACGCGGCAGCCTGTTACGCGATAATGGTAGCTCCCTATCTGCCTCACTTGGGGCCACGGTACATGGTAGCCGGCCTCGCGGACATCAGAGCGGCCTCCTTGCCTCGTTCAGCCTCACAGCACTTGGCGCCAGCCTCGCGGACCATGGCTAGAACTCCCTGCCTCGCTCGGGGCCACGGGACATGGCAGCCTGTTACGCGAACACCGTATCTCCCTTCCTGCCTCACTTGGGGCCACGGGACGTGGTAATCGGCCTCGCGGATACCAGAGCAGCCTCCCTGCCTCACTCGGGGCCACTGGACGTGGAAGCCGAATACGCGACTACCGTAACTCCCTACCTCGCTCGGGGCCACGGGATGTGACAGCCAGTCTCACAGAACCAGAATTGGCCTCCCTGCCTCTCTTGGGTTCACAGGACATCACATCGGCCTCACTTAGATGCTATCAGTATCTCTGCGTTGCTCGGAGACACAGGATGTAGCAGCAGGAAACGCGGAAGCTGTATCGGACTCCCGGCTTCGCTAGGGGCCAGGGGATGGGACAGCTAGCCTCACGGACACCGGATCGGCCTCCCTGCCTCGCTCGGGGCCATGGGACGTGGAAGCCGATTACGCCACCACCGTATCTCCCTTCCTGCCTTGCTCGGGGCCACGGGACGTGGCAGCGGGTTATGCGACCACCGTATCTCCCTTCCTGCCTTGCTTGGGGCCACGGGACGTGGTAATCGGCCTCTCGGATTTCAGAGCAGCCTCCCTGACTCGCTCGGGACCACTGGACGTGGAAGCCGAATACGCGACTACCGTAACTCCCTACCTCGCTAGGGGCCACGGGACGAGGTAGCCAGCCTCGCGGATTCCAAAGCAGCCTCCCTGCCTCGATCGGGGCCACTGGATGTGACAGCCAGTCTCACAGACCCAGAATCGGTCTCCCTGCCTGGTACGGAACCAGAGGATGTGCAGCCAGCCTTGCAGACAGCGGATCGGCCTCCCTGCCTCCCTCGGTGCATAGGCTCGCGGCAGCCAGCCTCGTGGACACTGTATCTACATCCCTGCATAGCTTGGGGACATGGAATGTGGCAGCCGGCCTCGAGGACACCGCATCAGCCTCCCTGCCTCGCTTGGGGCCACGGGACGTGGAAGCCGATTACGCGACCACCGTATCTCCCTTCCTGCCTCGCTGGGGGACACGGGAATTAGCGCCAGACTAGCAGACACCAGCTAGAACTCCCTGCCTCGATCTGGGCCACGGGACGTGGAAGACGATTACGCGATTAACGTATCTCCCTTCCTGCCTCGCTTGGGGCCGCGGGACCTGGCGCCAGATTCGCGGACACCGGTTAGAACTCCCTGCCTCGCTCGGGGCCGCGGGATGTGACAGCCAGTCTCACAGACCCAGAATCGGCCTCCTGCCTGGCACGGAACCAGAGGACATGCAGCCAGCCTTGCAGACAGCGGATCGGCCTCGCTGCCTCCCTCGGTGAAAAGCAAAACGGCAGCCGGCCTCGTGGACACCGTATCTACCTCCCTGCATAGCTTGGGGACATGGAATGTGGCAGCCAGCCTCGAGGACACCGCATCAGCCTCCCTGCCTCTCTCGGGGCCTCGGGACGTGGCAGCCGGTTACGCGGATACCAGAGCAGCCTCTTTGCCTCGCTCGGGGCAAAGAGATGTGACAGCCAGTCTCACAAACCCAGAATTGCCTCCCTGCCTCGTTCAGGTTCACAGGACATCACATCGGCCTCACTTAGATGCTATCAGTATCTCTGTGTTGCTCGGAGACACAGGGTGTAGCAGCAATAAACGCAGAAACTGTATCGGACTCCCGGCTTCGCTAGGGGCCAGGGGATGGGACAGCTAGCCTCACGGACACCGGATCGGCCTCCCTGCCTCGCTTGGGGCCATGGGACGTGGAAGCCGATTACGCGACCACCGTATCTCCCTTCCTGCCTTGCTTGGGGACACGGGAATTAGCGCCAGCCTAGCGGACACCGGCTAGAACTCCCTGCCTCGCTCGGAGCATAGGGACGCGGCAGCCTGTTACGCGATAATGGTAGCTCCCTATCTGCCTCACTTGGGGCCCCGGGACATGGTAGCCGGCCTCGCGGATACCAGAGCGGCCTCCCTGCCTAGTTCAGCCTCACGGCACTTGGCGCCAGTTTCGCGGACCATGGCTAGAACTCCCTGCCTCGCTCGGGGCCACGGGACGTGGCAGCCGGTTACGCGAACACCGTATCTCCCTACCTCGCTCGGGGCCACGGGATGTAACAGCCAGTCTCACAGACCCAGAATCGGCCTCCCTGCCTCTCTCGGGTTCACAGGACATCACATCGGCCTCACGGAGATGCTATCAGTATCTCTGCGTTGCTCGGAGACACAGGATGTAGCAGCAAGAAACGCGGAAACTGTATCGGATTCCCAGCTTCGCTAGGGGCCAGGGGATGGGACACCGGATCGGCCTCTCTGCATAGCTTGGGGGCATGGGATGTGGCAGCCGGCCTCGTGGACACCGTATCTCCCTTCCTGCCTCACTTGGGGCCACGGGACGAGGTAGCCAGCCTCGCGGATTCCAAAGCAGCCTCC
>NW_027132737.1:0-4721 GCF_026122565.2 Emydura macquarii macquarii | reverse complement strand
TCCTATCATTAGAAAGGTTGGAGACACTTCAGTTGTAGCATGCAGTGTGTTTCCGTAGGATAGTAAGAAGGTGTTCAGACGCTTTTGAATGGACAAATGTCCCCGTGCAGATTTTAAAGCTTGCTTCATTGTCTGCACAAACCTTTTTGCTAATCCATTGATGGATGGATGATATGGTGATGAAGTGATATGATGTATCCCATTTGCTTTCATAACATTTTCAAACTCCTGAGAGACAAACTGTGGTCTGTTGTCGCTCACAAGTTGTTCTGGCAGACTGAAATGACTAAAGACTTCACATAGTCTCTGGATAGTATTTTCAGCAGTAGTGGATGGCATTACAGAGACTTCTGGCCATTTGGAGCAGGCATCGACAACAACCAGGAACATGCTTTCTTCAAATGGGCTGGCAAAATCAATGTGAATACACTGCCATGGGTTTTCAGGCCAGTCCCATGGGTGTAGGGGCGCCAACTGAGGTGTGTTCCTCACATTTGACATAAAATACAAGCTCTTGCCGTCTCTTCAATGGCACTGTTCAGGCCAGACCACCGAAAGTAGCTTTGTGCAATTTCTTTCATGTGTACTATTCCACAGTGACCTAAATGTAGCTTTCCTAATATCTGCAATTTCAGTAGTGGTGGAATAATGACGCACATCCCGCACAACAAGCAACCAAAATGGGTTGATAATTCCATCCTCCTGGACATGTAGGGACGAAGGTCAGGTGAGACCTGAGAGTCCCATAGAGCAGTGTTTCTCAATTAAATTTGGCCACGGAACCCTTTTGAACTCTATGAATAATTGTGGAACCCCCAAACTCTTAACACAAACAGCTAGGTTGTTTCTCAGTTAAATTACACTTACACTCCATAAGGGAAGATGTCCCGGATTTTTCGGCGGCGCGGAGAACAGTGGCGTGGGGAACAGCTGATCGGCGGCGCGGAGAACAGCTGCTCGCGGAACCCTAACAGGGTTCCCGCGGAACCCCAGGGTTCCACGGAACACCAATTGAGAAACACTGCCATAGAGATGTTCCATGCATCACTAGGTCCATAACTTGGGACAGTACTGGGTCAACGTGAGTTGCCCTCCTTACTTGAGTAGCAGTGATGGGTGTGTTCTCTACCTGTTCAAAGTAGAAGATTTCTTTCTGGCCAATATCTTGATGTTTAACTGGTAAAGGCAGTCTTGAGAGACCATCTGCACTGCAATGCAGAGTGGATCTCCGATATATGATCTCATATGTGTGTGTGGAAAGCAACAATGCCCATCGTTGTATACGACTAGCAGCCAATGGTGGAATGCCTGTGCGTGGTCCAAAAATTGATGTTAGAGGTCGATGATCAATGAGAAGTGTGAACTTCCATCCAATCAGGTACTGGTGAAATTTCTGAATTCTGAAAACAATTCCCAGTGCTTCACATTCGATTTGGTCATAGTTAGTTTCTGCTTTGCTTAAGATGCGTGATGCAAAAGCAATGGGTCTCTCCTCTCCCGAAGGCATAATGTGTGACATGACAGCTCCCATGCCATAAGGGGAGGCATGGATCACCATAAGAGGTAAGGATGGATCAAAATGTGTCAAAACCTCTGAATTTAGCAATGCACGTTTAGCCTTGTTAAATGCAACATCACAGGCTTCAGTCCTCTTCCAGAGCTTGTTCTGGCAAAGGAGTTCATATCGTGGTTTTAATAGTGTTGCTAATTGTGGAATAAATTTTCCATTATAGTTCAATAGCCCTGAAAAAGAGTAATGTTGACTTATGTTTTGAGGAGGTGAAGCTTCCACAATAGCCTTGACTTCTTCAGATGCCTTATGAAGGCCAGTAGCATCTATGATATGTCCCAAATTTTCAACAGAGGGCTGGAAGAATTCACATTTGTCTTTGCAGACTAGTAGGCTGTACTCTTCCAGTCTTTGCAGGGCAGCATCCAAGTTCTTAAGGTGATCCTCCTCATTCTTGCCAATGACCAGGATGGCATCAAGATAACATTGGACTCCTGGCAAGCCACTCAAAATCTGGTCCATAGCCCTCTGGAACAAAGCTGGAACAGATGTTATCCCGAAGGTCAAGCGACAGCATCGGTACAGCCCTTTATGTGTCACGACAGTCAACAGCTCTTGGGACTTCTCATCGACGTGCATCTGTAAATATGCCTGACTCAGATCAATCTTGCTGAACTTTTGTCCACCAGCCAAGCTAGCGCACATGTTATTGATGCGGGGAAGAGAGTATTGCTCTGCACACAACACTGGGTTAAAAGTGACGTTAAAATCCCCACAAATCTGAATGGAGCCATCTTTCTTCAGTACTGGAACGACTGGGGTTGCCCATTGGCTGTGGGTTACTGGTACTAGGACTCCATTTTTGACCAGGCGCTCCAGGTCCGCTTCAACTTTTGGCCTGATGGCAGATGGCACAGTTCTGGCTTTCAGACATTTTGGTTGGCTGTCAGGCTTAATGTTCAATTTCACAGTGATTCCTTTCATACTTCCCAGGTCCTCTACAAAAACAGCAACATGTTTCTTTAATTCAGCTGTCAGCCCTGTTTCTTCTTTAGCCATCCTGTGCACTTCTGCCCAGTTCAGCTGGATCTTCCTAAGCCATGACCTTCCAGTTAAGGCTGGGTAATTGCCTTCCACCACAAACAGTGGCAATTGAGCAGTCTGTCCATTGAGCTCCACTTTAACATCAGTAGTGCCCAACATGGGCACAGCTTCTCCAGTTATGTCTTCAGAACAATTTTTGTCGGCTTAAGTGGGAGATGCTTTAGCATCTCCTTATACACAGTGTCTGAGACCAGCGAAACCGCTGTGCCTGTGTCCAGTTCCATGCATATAGCTTTACCTTCCAACAGCGGGGTTACCCAGTATTTATATGAGTGAACTGCCATGGACAAGACATGGAATGGCACTTCTTCTTCTGACTGGGTGTCACTTTGATCATCCTGAGTCTGCTCTACCACGTGCAGATTTTTCATTTTGGTCCACCAGGCAGCAGGCTTCCTTTTCTCCTGCTTGCCTGTTCTGTTTGACTCTTCTTTCTTTTGTTTGCAGGCACACTCAATGTGTCCCTTTATGCCACATTGTCAACACACTAGGTCTTTACATCAGCATTCCAATGCATAGTGACCCAGCTTTCCTCAGTGGTAACATTCCCCGGCTCCCCACTGTCTTGTGGGTAGGTTCTTGTAACACCTTATGCACTCTGGTGGATGCACTTAGTTGTTGTGCTTCCTTTGCTGCTAGTTCCATAGAAACTGCAATTTCAATGGCCTTCTGCCAGGTGAGCTGGGCCTCTGTCAATAGGCACTTCTGTATTGCTCCACTGTGCAGCCCACACACTAACCTATCATGCAGGGTGTCATCTAAAACATCATAAATTCACAATGCTCAGCAAGCTTCTTAAGAGCTGCTACATATTGTGCTATTGTTTCACCTGCTTCTTGACTCCTTTTGTGGAGCCTAAATCTTTCTGCAATTACCAGTGGTTTGGGGGAAAAATGGGCCTCCAGGATTTTCACGTCACTATAAGATTTTGTGCCTGGCTTCTCAGAGCAAGCTAAATGTTTTAGCTCCCATGACACTTAAGAAAGTTGCCACCTTCTTATCAGCTCCTATTTCATTTGCAAGAACAAAAAACTCAAAACGTTCAGTACAGGAGCTCCACTGCTCAACAGTTTCATCAAAATGCTCCAAGGGCCCAGTAAGTGTGGCCATTGCTGCCTTTGTCTTTCTCTGTTCTTTTAGAGTCTTTTATTCATGTGTGTCGTTCACACACAATTGCTAGTAATTTCCTTTCACTAGCACTGCTTTTCTGCAGCTTCTGCTTCCGCCTCCCCTTCTCAATCTGTCTGTTTCACTTTCGGTTTCCTCCATGAGCACAAACACCACAGCCAGCCACCCAGAACAGTAAAATGTTTTTTTCTTACGTTTAACCAAAGCTTCTTGCTGGTGGCAGTAGCAGCACAGGTCCTCATTGCCACTTTGTTATGTTTGGATCCTTGGAAGTAACATGCACTCAGAGAGAAACCAGCACAGGGAAACTGAGAGATGTAAACACAAAGACAGGGTTTATTGAACTACAACTAAAAGCAGCCAGAACTGGCTGAGCTATCCCATAATATTCTAACTCTGTTGCTAGTGCAACCAGCTAGACAGGACATAGAATACAAGTTATGGCAAGATAGGCAGGACACAAAATACACAACAGGGTGGGCCCAGGATCCCTGGAGGACTCAACACCCAACCTTGTCATGGTCACTCAGAACAGGGGCTAGGGTGTCCCCACAACGGGGTTCATTCTGCACTGGGCACTTCCCTCACCCACAGATTGTTGCATATGATTCAAAGCAAAACAGCCACCAATTAAAAAATACAGAAAAAAGGAGAAAGGTTGAAAGCAAACTCCTAGCATCTGCCCCTGGGCTGGGGGCTCCACACACAGAGTCTGCGGGGTGTGAGGGACATTCACAGTTTGTGTCTCACACGTCGCAGGCCCCTGCCCAGGCCTGTCTGCGCAGCAGGGACGCTGCCGGTCGGACACGCCCAGCGTCGCCCCGTCAGGGTCATGACCCCCTCCCAGTTTGACTCAGGAGGACTCTAGGCTGGAGGCGTCTCCCTGTGCTGGGGCCTGCCCAGGGTCCTCCTCACGTCGCTCCCCTGAGCCACTAACTCACCGCACCCAGCCCCAGCCCCAGCCCCACTCTACTCTGCC